>NC_056429.1:11200172-11500172 GCF_018296145.1 Oncorhynchus tshawytscha
CCTCTCCCCCTGTCTTTCTTCTCCTTCTCCCTCTCCCCCTGTCTTTCTTCTCCTTCTCCCTCTCCCCCTGTCTTTCTTCTCCTTCTCCTTCTCCCCCTGTCTTTCTTCTCCTTCTTCCTCTCCCCCTGTCTTTCTTCTCCTTCTTCCTCTCCTCCTGTCTTTCTTCTCCTTCTTCCTCTCCCCCCTGTCTTTCTTCTCCTCCTTCCTCTGCCCCTGTCTTTCTTCTCCTCCTTCCTCTGCCCCTGTCTTTCTTCTCCTTCTTCCTCTGCCCCTGTCTTTCTTCTCCTCCTTCCTCTCCCCCTGTCTTTCTTCTCTCCTTCCTCTCCCCCTGTCTTTCTTCTCCTTCTCCCTCTCCCCCTCTGTCTTTCTTCTCCTTCTCCCCCTGTCTTTCTTCTCCTTCTCCCTCTCCCCCTCTGTCTTTCTTCTCCTTCTCCCTCTCCCCCTCTGTCTTTCTTCTCCCTCTCCCCCTCTGTCTTTCTTCTCCTTCTCCCCCTGTCTTTCTTCTCCTTCTCCCTCTCCCCTCTGTCTTTCTTCTCCTTCTCCCTCTCCCCCTGTCTTTCGTCTCCTTCTCCCTCTCCCCTGTCTTTCGTCTCCTTCTCCCTCTCCCCCTGTCTTTCTTCTCCTTCTCCTTCTCCCTCTCCCCCTGTCTTTCATCTCCTTCTCCCTCTCCCCCTGTCTTTCGTCTCCTTCTCCCTCTCCCCCTGTCTTTCGTCTCCTTCTCCTTCTTCCCCCTGTCTTTCTTCTCCTTCTCCCTCTTCCCCCTGTCTTTCTTCTCCTTCTCCCCTGTCTTTCTTCTCCTTCTCCCCCTGTCTTTCTTCTCCCTCTCCCCTGTCTTTCTTCTCCTTCTCCCTCTCCCCCTGTCTTTCTTCTCCTTCTCCGTCTCCCCTGTCTTTCTTCTCATTCTCCCCCTGTCTTTCTTCTCCTTCTCCCTCTCCCCCTGTCTTTCTTCTCCTTCTCCCTCTCCCCTGTCTTTCTTCTCCTCCTCCCTCTCCCCCTGTCTTTCTTCTCCTTCTCCCTCTCCCCCTGTCTTTCGTCTCCTTCTCCCTCTCCCCTGTCTTTCTTCTCCTTCTCCCTCTCCCCTGTCTTTCTCTCCTTCTCCCTCTCCCCTGTCTTTCTTCTCCTTCTCCCTCTCCCCTGTCTTTCTTCTCCTTCTCCCTCTCCCCCTGTCTTTCTTCTCCTTCTCCCTCTCCCCTTCTTTCTTCTCCTCTCCCCCTGTCTTTCTTCTCCTTCTCCCCCTGTCTTTCTTCTCCTTCTCCCTCCCCCTGTCTTTCTTCTCCTTCTCCCCCTGTCTTTCTTCTCCTTCTCCTTTCCCCCTGTCTTTCTTCTCCTTCTCCCCCTGTCTTTCTTCTCCTTCTCCCTCTCCCCCTGTCTTTCTTCTCCTTCTCCCTCTCCCCCCTGTCTTTCTTCTCCTTCTCCCTCTCCCCCTGTCTTTCTTCTCCTCCTCCCTCTCCCCCTGTCTTTCTTCTCCTCTCCCTCTCCCCCTGTCTTTCTTCTCCTTCTCCCTCTCCCCCTGTCTTTCTTCTCCTTCTCCCTCTCCCCCTGTCTTTCTTCTCCTTCTCCCTCTCCCCCTGTCTTTCTTCTCCTTCTCCCTCTCCCCCTGTCTTTCTTCTCATTCTCCCTCTCCCCCTGTCTTTCTTCTCATTCTCCCTCTCCCCCTGTCTTTCTTCTCCTTCTCCCTCTCCCCTGTCTTTCTTCTCCTCCTTCCTCTCCCCCTGTCTTTCGTCTCCTTCTCCCTCTCCCCCTGTCTTTCGTCTCCTTCTCCCTCTCCCCTGTCTTTCGTCTCCTTCTCCCTCTCCCCCTGTCTTTCGTCTCCTTCTCCCTCTCCCCTGTCTTTCTGTCTCCTTCTCCCTCTCCCCCTGTCTTTCCCTCCTTCTCCCTCTCCCCCTGTCTTTCTTCTCCTTCTCCCTCTCCCCCTGTCTTTCTTCTCCTTCTCCCTCTCCCCCTGTCTTTCTTCTCCCCTCTCCCCCTGTCTTTCTTCCCCTGTCTTTCTTCTCCTTCTCCCTCTCCCCCTGTCTTTCTTCTCCTCCTCCCTCTCCCCCTGTCTTTCTTCTCCTTCTCCCTCTCCCCCTGTCTTTCTTCTCCTCCTCTCCCTCTCCCCCTGTCTTTCTTCTCCTCCTCCCTCTCCCCCTGTCTTTCTTCTCCTCCTCCCTCTCCCCCTGTCTTTCTGCTCCTTCTCCCTCTCCCCCTGTCTTTCTTCTCCTTCTCCTCTCTCCCCCTGTCTTTCTTCTCCTTCTCCCTCTCCCCTGTCTTTCTTCTCCTCCTCCCTCTCTCCCCCTGTCTTTCTTCTCCTCCTCCCTCTCCCCCTGTCTTTCTTCTCCTCCTCCCTCTCCCCTGTCTTTCTTCTCCTCCTCCCTCTCCCCCTGTCTTTCTCCTTCTCCTCTCCCCCTGTCTTTCTTCTCCCTCCCCCTGTCTTTCTTCTCCTTCTCCCTCTCCCCTGTCTTTCTTCTCCTTCTCCCCCTGTCTTTCTTCTCCTTCTCCCTCTCCCCCTGTCTTTCTTCTCCTTCTCCTTCTCCCTCTCCCCTGTCTTTCTTCTCCTTCTCCCTCTCCCCTGTCTTTCTTCTCCTTCTCCCTCTCCCCCTGTCTTTCTTCTCCTTCTCCCTCTCCCCCTGTCTTTCTTCTCCTTCTCCCTCTCCTCCTGTCTTTCTTCTCCCTCTCCCCTGTCTTTCTTCTCCTTCTCCCTCTCCCCCTGTCTTTCTTCTCCTTCTCCCTCTCCCCCTGTCTTTCTTCTCCTTCTCCCCCTGTCTTTCTTCTCCTTCTCCCTCTCCCCTGTCTTTCTTCTCCTTCTCCCTCTCCCCCTGTCTTTCTTCTCCTCTCCCCCTGTCTTTCGTCTCCTTCTCCCTCTCCCCCTGTCTTTCGTCTCCTTCTCCCTCTCCCCTGTCTTTCTTCTCCTTCTCCCTCTCCCCCTGTCTTTCGTCTCCTTCTCCCTCTCCCCCTGTCTTTCGTCTCCTTCTCCCTCTCCCCCTGTCTTTCGTCTCCTTCTCCTTCTTCCCCCTGTCTTTCTTCTCCTTCTCCCTCTTCCCCCTGTCTTTCTTCTCCTTCTCCCCTGTCTTTCTTCTCCCTCTCCCCCTGTCTTTCTTCTCCTTCTCCCTCTCCTCCCTGTCTTTCTTCGCCTTCTCCGTCTCCCCCTGTCTTTCTTCTCATTCTCCCCTGTCTTTCTTCTCCTTCTCCCTCTCCCCCTGTCTTTCTTCTCCTTCTCCCTCTCCCCTGTCTTTCTTCTCCTTCTCCCTCTCCCCTGTCTTTCTTCTCCTTCTCCCTCTCCCCCTGTCTTTCTGCTCCTTCTCCCTCTCCCCCTGTCTTTCTTCTCCTTCTCCCTCTCCCCCTGTCTTTCTTCTCCTTCTCCCCCTGTCTTTCTTCTCCTTCTCCCTCTCCCCCTGTCTTTCTTCTCCTTCTCCCTCTCCCCCTGTCTTTCTTCTCCTCCTCCCTCTCCCCCTGTCTTTCTTCTCCTCCTCCCTCTCCCCCTGTCTTTCTTCTCCTTCTCCCTCTCCCCCTGTCTTTCTTCTCCTTCTCCCTCTCCCCCTGTCTTTCTTCTCCTTCTCCCTCTCCCCCTGTCTTTCTTCTCCCTCTCCCCCTGTCTTTCTTCTCATTCTCCCTCTCCCCCTGTCTTTCTTCTCCCTCTCCCCCTGTCTTTCTTCTCATTCTCCCTCTCCCCCTGTCTTTCTTCTCATTCTCCCTCTCCCCCTGTCTTTCTTCTCATTCTCCCTCTCCCCCTGTCTTTCTTCTCATTCTCCCTCTCCCCCTGTCTTTCTTCTCATTCTCCCTCTCCCCCTGTCTTTCTTCTCATTCTCCCTCTCCCCCCCTGTCTTTCTTCTCATTCTCCCTCTCCCCCTGTCTTTCTTCTCATTCTCCCTCTCCCCCTGTCTTTCTTCTCATTCTCCCTCTCCCCCTGTCTTTCTTCTCATTCTCCCTCTCCCCCTGTCTTTCTTCTCCTTCTCCCTCTCCCCCTGTCTTTCTTCTCCTTCTCCCTCTCCCCCTGTCTTTCTTCTCCTTCTCCCTCTCCCCCTGTCTTTCTTCTCCTTCTCCCTCTCCCCCTGTCTTTCTTCTCCTTCTCCCTCTCCCCCTGTCTTTCTTCTCCTTCTCCCTCCCCCTGTCTTTCTTCTCCTTCTCCCTCTCCCCCTGTCTTTCTTCTCCTCCTTCCTCTCCCCCTGTCTTTCTTCTCCTCCTTCCTCTCCCCCTGTCTTTCTTCTCCTTCTCCCTCTCCCCTGTCTTTCGTCTCCTTCTCCCTCTCCCCCTCCCCCTGTCTTTCGTCTCCTTCTCCCTCTCCCCCTGTCTTTCGTCTCCTTCTCCCTCTCCCCCTGTCTTTCGTCTCCTTCTCCCTCTCCCCCTGTCTTTCGTCTCCTTCTCCCTCTCCCCCTGTCTTTCGTCTCCTTCTCCTTCTTCCCCCTGTCTTTCTTCTCCTTCTCCCTCTTCCCCCTGTCTTTCTTCTCCTTCTCCCCCTGTCTTTCTTCTCCCTCTCCCCCTGTCTTTCTTCTCCTTCTCACTCTCCCCTGTCTTTCTTCTCCCTCTCCCCCCTGTCTTTCTTCTCCTTCTCCCTCTTCTCCCGCCTGGTGGCGCAGTAAGCTAAGGGAGGTGCGTCTGGATCGTACTCATCCTGAGGGCCTGGGGCTGAGCGTAAGAGGGGGCCTGGAGTTCGGCTGTGGACTCTTCATCTCACAGATCGTCAAGGATGGACAGGCTGGAAACAGTGGCCTGCAGGTGTGTGTTTCTGTTTTCATGAGGTCATGAAAGGGACAGTCTTTTCATATGATATGGTCAATATTTCCACTAGGTGGAGTAAAGAAACATTGATTAGTTACCCTTTGAGAAGCAGATTCATAGACTGCACCACTTGACTCTGTTGAGAAATGTCAAACGTCTTTGTA
Source organism: Oncorhynchus tshawytscha (assembly GCF_018296145.1). Lineage (NCBI taxonomy): Eukaryota > Metazoa > Chordata > Actinopteri > Salmoniformes > Salmonidae > Oncorhynchus > Oncorhynchus tshawytscha. The sequence continues at coordinate 11,205,032 of NC_056429.1, forward strand.
TTAGTCATTATGCAGTTCATATGGGTATCTCTCCTTGCTGTTTTACATATAGTAATCAGGGTTGGGGTCAATTCCTTTGAAATTCCAGTCAATTCAGAAAGTTCCACATTTTCCTCATTGAAAAAAGCATTGAAGAAAATTGGAATTGGAGTTTCAGTGTTGTTCCTGAATTATATGGAGTTGAAATGGAATTGACCCCAATCCTGATAGAAACATATCACATACAGTATGCATGCATCAAATACAACCAATCAGAGGAACAAACTTCTTTGATAAAAACATCAGTGAATGTTTAAAGTACCTTCCTGTCCTTCATGAAGTAATTGAACCTGCTGTACTGTTTGGGGCGGCAGGTAGCCTAGTGGTTAAATCGTTGGACTAATGTCATGAACATTTTCCATCCCAATGATAATAACAATCAATCAATAGCTTTGACCAATGAGACGGTGAGAAGTACTCCCTGTCCTCCCCCAAGATTAGGGAGACAATGAGAAGCACTCCCTGTCCTCCCCCAAGATTAGGGAGACAATAAGAAGCACTCCCTGTCCTCCCCCAAGATTAGGGAGACAATGAGAAGTACTCCCTGTCCTCCCCCAAGATTAGTGAGATAATGAGAAGTACTCCCTGTCCTCCCCAAGATTAGGGAGACAATGAGAAGCACTCCCTGTCCTCCCCAAGATTAGGGAGACAATGAGAAGCACTCCCTGTCCTCCCCCAAGATTAGGGAGACAATGAGAAGCACTCCCTGTCCTCCCCCAAGATCAGGAAGACAATGAGAAGCACTCCCTGTCCTCCCCCAAGATTAGGGAGACAATGAGAAGCACTCCCTGTCCTCCCCAATATTAGGAAGACAATGAGAAGTACTCCCTGTCCTCCCCCAAGATTAGGGAGACAATGAGAAGTACTCCTGTTCGCCCCCAAGATTAGGGAGACAATGAGAAGTACTCCCTGTTCGCCCCCAAGATTAGGGAGACAATGAGAAGCACTCCCTGTTCGCCCCAAGATTAGGGAGACAATGAGAAGTACTCCCTGTCCTCCCCAAGATTAGGGAGACAATGAGAAGTACTCCCTGTCCTCCCCAAGATTAGGGAGACAATGAGAAGCACTCCCTGTCCTCCCCCAAGATTAGGGAGACAATGAGAAGCACTCCCTGTTCGCCCCCAAGATTAGGGAGACAATGAGAAGCACTCCCTGTCCTCCCCCAAGATTAGGGAGACAATGAGAAGTACTCCCTATCCTCCCCCAAGATTAGGAGACAATGAGAAGTACTCCCTGTCCTCCCCCAAGATTAGGGAGACAATGAGAAGCACTCCCTGTCCTCCCCCAAGATTAGGGAGACAATGAGAAGCACTCCCTGTCCTCCCCCAAGATTAGGGAGACAATGAGAAGCACTCCCTGTCCTCCCCCAAGATTAGGGAGACAATGAGAAGCACTCCCTGTCCTCCCCAAGATTAGGGAGACAATGAGAAGCACTCCCTGTCCTCCCCCAAGATTAGGGAGACAATGAGAAGCACTCCCTGTCCTCCCCAAGATTAGGGAGACAATGAGAAGCACTCCTGTTCGCCCCCAAGATTAGGGAGACAATGAGAAGTACTCCTGTTCGCCCCCAAGATTAGGGAGACAATGAGAAGCACTCCTGTTCGCCCCCAAGATTAGGAGACAATGAGAAGTACTCCCTGTCCTCCCCCAAGATTAGGGAGACAATGAGAAGCACTCCCTGTCCTCCCCCAAGATTAGGGAGACAATGAGAAGCACTCCCTGTCCTCCCCCAAGATTAGGGAGACAATGAGAAGCACTCCCTGTCCTCCCCCAAGATTAGGGAGACAATGAGAAGCACTCCCTGTCCTCACCCAAGATTAGGAGACAATGAGAAGCACTCCCTGTCCTCCCCCAAGATCAGGGAGACAATGAGAAGCACTCCCTGTTCGCCCCCAAGATTAGGGAGACAATGAGAAGTACTCCCTGTTCGCCCCCAAGATTAGGGAGACAATGAGAAGCACTCCCTGTCCTCCCCCAAGATCAGGGAGACAATGAGAAGCACTCCCTGTCCTCCCCCAAGATTAGGGAGACAATGAGAAGCACTCCCTGTCCTCCCCCAAGATTAGGGAGACCGTGAGAAGCACTCCCTGTCCTCCCCCAAGATTAGGGAGACAATGAGAAGTACTCCCTGCCCTCTCCCAAATCTCCCAGCCTAGCCAGGTCAGCACCGAATTTTGCTCAGACAGTCTGTGTTTAAGATAATATAAATGATATATTGTTTTACCCTAATTCTGACTAAAACCACACACATCATTAATTATAATTTTTACAGATTTTGTACAATTATATGGTTTCAGGGTGGAATATTCTAATCATTAATTTAATCATATAAATTCCATTATCAACAACAAAAAATTATTTTACCTATTTAACTAGGCAAGTCAGTTAAGAACAGATTCTTATTTTCAATGACGGCCTAGGAACAGTGGGTTAGCTGGCCAGTGGGTTAACTGGCCTAGGAACAGTGGGTTAGCTGGCCAGTGGGTTAACTGGCCTAGGAACAGTGGGTTAACTGCCTGTTCAGGGGCAGAATGACAGACTTGTATCTTGTCAGCTCGGGATTTGAACTTGCAACTTTCTGGTTACTAGTCCAATGCTCTAACCATTAGGCTACCCTGCTGCCCCGAAAGGTTGCAAGTTCAAATCCCCGAGCTGACAAGGTAAAAATCTGTCGTTCTGCCCCTGAACCAGGCAGTTAACACACTGTTCCTAGGCTGTCATTGAAAATAAGAATTTGTTCTTAACTGACTTGCCTAGTTAAATAAAGATAAAATACTGTAGTTATTCCCCTCAGCCAGCACGACAGATGTCCCACACTTCCAATAGCTCAGTAACCAGTGACACAAATTGACACACCACTACTGAGGTGACACAGCCATCATGTCTGGTACCTGGAGAAAAAAACGATTCTGAGACTCATCCTTACCCAGTGAGCACAAGACTTTGAAAATATGCATGGAGGGTGGAGGGGTTGTTGTCAGACATCTGAAGAGAAGCAAACACACAATGCCATAACACTCAGAGAAATGTAGCCACACATCACAACCCATAAAAAATGATGGTCGTCGTAACGTCTGACCTGTGTGACCTCCAGATGGGAGACGAGATTGTACGCATCAATGGATACTCCATTTCTTCCTGTATCCACGAGGAAGTCATCAACCTCATCAAGACCAAGAAGACCGTGTCGCTCAAAGTCAGGCGTAAGTTCACCCATCCCATTCAGGGTATATCCCAATAATGTACCTGTCTTTATGTCATCTAAGTAATTAGACTTCATTTTCAATTTCTGTCTCTTTGCTTCTTTTCTCTGTGCAGAGGTTGGAATGATACCAGTGAAGAGGTAGGGCTGTTTCTCTCTTGGTTGGTATTGTATTTGACAACTTTCTGTTTTAGCAAAGACGAGATGAGGTGTGAGATTAATAAAACAACAAATGATATATTCTGGATAAGGGGCATCCAGGAAGCATGTGTTATGTATTTCCTGTGTCAGGCGTCCCTCACAAAACAGGTTTTCAACCGACCTCAAGGTATCATCCTGGTTAAATAAAGGTTAAATATATACATAAATAAATATAGAATTAGATTTCTGTTCTTCTCCAGTTCCACAGAGGAGGCTTTGAAGTGGCAGTTTGTGGACCAGTTTGTGTCTGATTCTGGGGTGAGAATGAGATTCATATTCTTTTAGATGAAATATTCTCTCATATTCTTTATTCCTTTGGCCCTTCTTCATTCTCAGTTTTGTAATTTAACAAACACTCTTATCCAGAGCGGCCTACAAATAAATACTGTAATGCAACCAAGCACATCATTTTCTATCTCTCTCTCTCTCTCTCAAAAGACGAAAAACAGTGTGGCAGGCCTGGCGTCCATGGGAGGCAAGGAGATCAAGGAGAAGAAGGTGTTCCTGAGCTTGGTGGGCACCAAGGGCATGGGCATCAGCATCTCCAGTGGCCCCACACAGCAGCCTGGTATCTATGTCAGTAACGTCAAACCTGGCTCCCTCGCTGCTGAAGTAGGACTACAGGTAAGAGTTTGGCCCTGTTTAGCGTACTGTGAACCACTATGAAATGAACATCTAGAAATGCATCACGATGATCACCTGCGCATAATAAACTCATAGTGTTTCGTCAAGATCCATGAGAAATCTTACTGGCTAGGAATTGTTTTCCGAACCAAGTCGCAGAGTGTTTATGTGAGAAGATCCCTTCGAGCTTGGTCCTAGTATGCTACAATGTCCCAATGTGGATTACAATAAAGTGCTGAAATGTGTGTGTGTTGCTGCATGGTTGGTATTGCGAGTTGTATTGTGTTTTGTGTTGGTAGACTGGTGACCAGATCGTGGAGGTGAACAGGGTGGAATTCACTAATCTGGACCACAAAGAGGTAGGACACACAAAATGCAAACAAAGGTCTTATACCTCCAGAATACAGTTTTGCTTGGTAAATAATACATTTGCTTGGTAAATAATACATTTGCTTGGTAAATAATACATTTGCTTGGTAAATAATACATTTGCTTGGTAAATAATACATTTGCTTGGTAAATAATACATTTGCTTGGTAAATAATACATTTGCTTGGTAAATAATACATTTGCTTGGTAAATAATACATTTGCTTGGTAAATAATACATTTGCTTGGTAAATAATACATTTGCTTGGTAAATAATACATTTGCTTGGTAAATAATACATTTGCTTGGTAAATAATACATTTGCTTGGTAAATAATAAACTTTATTTTGTGTTTATTGCTTAGTAAAGTTTAATCTCTATTGTGTCTGCAGGCTGTCAGAGTTCTGAAGAGCAGCAGGAGTCTAACCATCACAGTTCTTTCTGGTGCTGTAAGTACACCGTCAACTGCTACGAATAGTGCTTCCTTACAGGAATAGTCCACTCAAACTATCTTTTTAATTTTTTAAAATTAGCCCATTGTTGATACAGTCCCAAAAATGTTTTTATGTCATCAGTTTTCAATATATAGCACTTTCAAGAAGCAAAGTGCAGAATGCGACATCATTATGAAGATGCAATTCCACAACTTATCTGCAGCAGCATACCCCTAACAACTTGATAGACCCCTAATAACATACTACAGTATACCCATAATGACTTACTATACCCATTACGACTTGCTATACCCCTAATGACTTACTAGACCCCTAACGACTTGCTAAACCCCTAATCATTTACTACGGTATACCCATAAGGACTTACTATACCCCTGACAACTTACTATACCCCTAACGACATACTATACCCCTAATAACTTACTACAGTATACCCATAAATTACTTACTATACCCATAATGACTTACTATACCCCTAACAACTTACTATACCCATAATGACTTACTATACCCCAAACGACTTACTATACCCCTAATGACTTGCTATACCCCTAATAACTTACTATACCCCTAATGACTTACTATACCCCAAACGACTTACTATACCCCTAACAACCTCCTATACCCCTAATAACTTACTACAGTATACCTATAAATATTTACTATACCCCTAACGACTTGCTATAGCCCTAATTACTTACTACAGTATACCCATGATGAATTACTATACCCGTTACAACTTGCTATACCCCTAACGACTTACTATACCCGTTACAACTTGCTATACCCCTAACGACTTGCTATACCCCTAACGACTTACTACAGTATACCTATAATGACTTACTATACCCCTAGCGACTTACTATACCCATAATGACTTACTTTACCCCTAACGACTTACTATACCCCTAATGACTTATTATACCCCTAATGACCTGCTATACCCCTAACAACTTACTTCAGTATACCCATAATTACTTACTTTACACATAATGACTTGCTATACCCCTAACGACTTGCTATACCCCTAACAACTTACTACAGTTTACCCATAATGACTTACTATACCCGTAACAACTTACTCTACACCTAATGACTTGCTATACCACTAACGACTTACTATACCCCTAACGACTTGCTATACCCCTAATAACTTACTACAGTATACCCATAATGACTTACTATACCCGTAACAACTTACTATACCCCTTAAAACATACTAAAGTATACCCATAATGACTTACTATACCCCTAACAACTTGCTATACCCCTTAAAACGTACTACAGTATACCCATAATGACTTACTTTACACATAATGACTTACTATACCTCTAATGACTTACTATACCCCTAATGACTTACTATACCTCAAACTGCTTACTATACCCCAAACGACTTACTATACCCCTAACGACTTGCTATACCCCTAACGACTAACGACTTGCTATACCCCTAACTACTTACTATACGCATAATGACTTACTATACCCCTAACAACTTGCTATACCCCTAATAACTTGCTATACCCCTAACAACTTGCTATACCCCTATTAACTTACTACAGTTTACCCAAAATGACTTACTATACCCGTAACAACTTACTATACCCCTAACGACTTACGAAACCCTTAATAACTTACTACAGTATACCAATAATGACTTACTATACCCCTAATGACTTACTATACACCTAACAACTTATTATACCCCTAACAACTTATTATACCCCTAACAACTTACTATACCCATAACGACTTACTATACCCCTAATGACCTACTATACCCCAAACGACTTACTAAACATCTAATGACTTACTATATCCCTAATGACTTACTATATACCAAATTACTTACTATACCCCTAACAACTTGCTATACCCCTTACGACTTACTATACCCATAATGACTTACATTACCCCAAACAACTTACTATACCCCTAACAACTTACTATACCCCTAACGACTTGCTATACCTCTATTAACTTACTACCGTTTACCCATAATGACTTACTATACCCCAAACTACTTACTATACCCCTATCATCTTGCTATAACACTAATGACTTATTTTACCCCTAACAACTTTCTATACCCCTAACGACTTACTATACCCCTAATGACTTACTACAGTATACCCGTAATGACTTACTATACCCCTAATGACTTACTACAGTATTCCCATAATGACTTACCTTACCCATAATGACATACTATACCCCTGACAACTTACTATACCCCTAATGACTTACTATACCCCTAATGACTTACTAAAGTATACCCATAATGACTTACTACACCCCTAACAACTTACTATACCCTTAATGACTTACTACAGTATACCCATAATTACTTACTTTACCCTTAACAACTTACTATACCCCTAACGACTTACTATACCCCTAATGACTTACTATACCCCTAACATCTTACTATACCCCTAATGACTTACTACAGTATTCCCATAATGACTTACCCTCCCCCTAACGACTTACTGTATCCCGAACAACTTACTATACCCCTAATGACTTACTACAGTATACCCATAATGACTTACTACACCCGTAACAACTTACTATACCCCTAACGACTTACTATACACCTAACAACTTACTATACCCTTAATGACTTACTACAGTATACCCATAATTACTTACTTTACCCTTAACAACTTACTATACCCCTAACGACTTACTATACACCTAACTACTTACTATACCCCTAACTACTTACTATACCCCTAACTACTTACTATACCCCTAACTACTTACTATACCCCTAACTACTTACTATACCCATAACGACTTACTATACACCTAACAACTTACTATACCCCTAACGACTTACTATAACCCTAAGGACTTGCTATACCCCTAATTGCTTACTACAGTATACTACAGTATATATATATATATATATATATATATATATATATATATATATATATATATATATATCATTAATGTACAAGTCCAAAAATTGATGTAGCAATTGCAGATTTCCCCTTTAAGACCTGATAATGATCAATTCTCATTTCCACCTCTAGACAGCGAGTAAATTGAAAGAATAAACAGTATATGTGATTATTTTAGGCGATTGTTATTCTCTTATCTCCCGCTCTCACTACATCCATCCGTGTGTTGTTATTTCCTTGTGGAATGGCACTTCCGTTCCAGTCCATCACAGATGAGTGATTGGAACACTCTTACACCCCCTTTCTGCTGTCTGTCTGTCTGTCTGTCTGTCTGTCTGTCTGTCTGTCTGTCTGTCTGTCTGTCTGTCTGTCTGTCTGTCTGTCTGTCTGTCTGTCTGTCTGTCTGTCTGTCTGTCTGTCTGTCTGTCTGTCTGTCTGTCTGTCTGTCTGTCTGTCCCGCACAGGGCAGTGAGTTGTTTATGACAGGCGAGGAGCGTCTGGCGGTGGAGGCTCGCAGGGAGGTGGACAGACAAAAGCTGATGCAACAGAAGAGGGTTGCCCTACAGACCAACAAGATCATTAAGGAGCAGCAGGAGAAGGAGAGGCAGTGAGTGGATATTGATTGGTTGATTAAAATTGGATATTTGGTTCTACTTTTAACAATGTTTGATTCCATTGTCCTCCAAGAGTTGCTGAATCTCCTCTCTACTTCAGTTTGCTCCTCAATTCATAAGGAGGTAGCAGCGGATGATCCCTTACCAAAAGCACCATGGAACCACACAAGTGGATGTAGGGCATTCCAAATCATCAAGTGTAACTCAAAGAAGTGATCAAACATATTTCCATTGTGGTGCTTAGAGCCAAATATTCTATAAAATCGTTTTCATGCCAAACAATGTTGGGGAGATTGGACAGAAACACTCAGAAAAAAACACTTGATGATTATAGATTAGTGTATTCAGAGAGCTGAAGCTTTGCCATTTGGTGGTAAACTGATCAATGTCCTTTCGCCAAAAGTTATTGTTGTCTGTGCATATGCTTTATGCTTTATGCACACAAAGAGAGACAAAACATAGGTGCCTGACCGCCTCGATTCAGTCTTATGTAGCAACATTTGAAACGTTTTTTTTTTTACATTGAATAAAAATAGAGACTCAGAGCTAGAAAATTGTAGATCTTACACTGCAGTTGAAGAACAATGGGAAAGTAATTGTGCGTTGAAAAAATGGCCCTTGAATGTTTTGGTACACCTACTGGAGAGCTCTTCTTTGTTTACACCCATTCAGCATCGTTCACACCCTCTAAGCCTTGGCCCCACCCATCTCTTTAAGGATTCACATGTGAGGCCACTTGCTAAACAGAGTGATTAGTTTAATAAACAACCAAAGATTTCAAGACTAAAAGTGGTGAAAGTAGTAGCCTACAATAAAGAAAAACTCCAGGTAAATATACATTTTATCGAGTCCTTTGCCTATATCCTAATCTGACTTTGGTCCAGGTTATGTGTTCTTCACATAACCGTCTCTGGGAAACACACACTATATCAAATCAAATCAAATCAAATGTTTATTTGTCACATGCACAGGATACAGAAGTTGTAAACAGTACAGTGAAATGGTTACTTCCATAGTAGCAATGTCAAAAACAGAAAGTGTCTAGATACAAATATTTTATAAATATATTATATTTATTAGATGACGCTTACCTGACACACTTGTCTAAATTGATGGATCATGTGAAGGAAATGTTATAACCACGTCCCAGCCACATCTAGCTAAGTGGATGGGTCACTATTGTCTGGACATGTACACATGTTCATTAAATACAATAGATCACCGTAATCACCCGCAGACACACCTGGCTAACTTGATCATGTATTCATCTGGTGAAGTGTTTCGTTTACATATGCAGTCTTTTGTCTTTTGTTTAGACATGTAGCTAGCTAGATAGCTAAACAATGCACAGGCATAATCCCAACTCAAACTACTACCAAGCAATGCAAAAATGGCCATTGCTGTAGTAGGAATCTCCAGGTAGCTAAAGCTAACCAACCAGGTTCAATGTTAGTTAGCTAACATTAGGGTATAACTAAGAATGCAAATGGATTTCTGATTCAAATAATATTACTACACAGATCATACACGTAACGTTAGCTAGCGAGCCAGCAAGCTAATGTTTGCTAGCGAACAGTACGCTTTAACTTGCAATGAAAATGACTTTCTGACAAAATTAGAAACTTAGAATGTCTTAAAATGTAGCTAGACTCTTCCCGTTATACATGGATGAACACTTCACAGCAGACTGGAACCATTTAACTCGTTTAACGTTTTGTTGTAGTTATGTCTTGTTTGGCCAGCGTTGTGTCAAGTCACTCCGATGGCTAATGTTATATACAGTGCATTCGGAAAGTTACATTACAGACTTTTTGTTACATTACAGCCTTATTCTAAAATTGATTTGATAGTTTTTTTCTCTCATCAATCTACACACCATAACCCATAATGACAAAGCAAAACAGTTTTTAAAAACATTTTTGCACGTTTAAAAAAAATATGAAAAACTGAAATATCACATTTACATAAGTATTCAGATGTTTTATTCAGTACTTTGTTGAAGCACCTTTGGCGGCGATTACAGCCTCGAGTCTTCTTGGGTATGACGTTACAAGCTTGGCACCCCTGTATTTGGGGAGTTTCTCCCCAAATCTTCTCTGCAGATCCTCTCAAACTCTGTCAGGTTGGATGGGGAGCGTCGCTGCACAGCTATTTTCAGGTCTTTCCAGAGACATTCGGTCAGGTTCAAGTCTGGGCTCTGGCTGGGCCACTCAAAGACTTGTCCCAAAGCCATTCCTGCGTTGTCTTGGCTGTGTGCTTAGGGTCGTTGTCCTGTTGGAAGGTGAACCTTAGCCCCAGTCGGATGTCCTGAGCGCTCTGGAGCAGGTTTTCATCAAGGATCTCTCTGTACTTTGCTCTATTCATCTTTCCCTTGATCCTGACTAGTCTCCCAGTCCCTGCCACTGAAAAACATCCCCACAGCATGATGCTGCCACCACCATGCTTCACTGTAGGGATGGTGCCAGGTTTCTTCCAGAAATGACGCTTGGCATTCAGGCCAAATAGTTCAATCTTGGTTTTATCAGACCAGAGAATCTTGTTTCTCATGGTCTGAGAGTCTTTTAGATGCCTTTTGACAAACTCCAAGCAGGCTGTCATGTGCCTTTTACTGAAGAGTGGCTTCCGTCTGGCCATTCTACCATAAATGCCGAATAGGTGGAGTGCTGCATAGATGGTTGTCCTTCTGGAAGGTTCTCCCATCTCCACAGAGGAACTATAGAGCTCTGTCAGTGACCATCGGATTGTTGTTCACCTCCGTAACCAAGGCCCTTCTCCCCCGATTTCTCAGTTTGGCGGTCAGCTCTAGGAAGAGTCTTGGTGGTTCCACACTTCTTCCATTTAAGAATGATGGAGGCCACTGTGTTCTTGCAGACCTTTAATGCTGGAGACATTTTTTGGTACCCTTCCTCGTGTCTGTGCCTTGACACAATCCTGTCTCTGAGCTCTACGGACAATTCCTTCAACCTCATGGCTTGGTTTTTGCTCTGATATGCACGGTCAACTTTATACAGACAGGTGTGTGCCTTTCCAAATCATTTCCAATCAATTGAATTTACCATAGGTGGACTCCAATAGTTGTAGTTGTAGAAACATCTCAAGGATGATCAATGGAAACAGGATGCACCTGAGCTCAATTTCGAGTGTCATATCAAAGGGTATGAAGACTTATGCCATTTTTTAAAAATATTTGCAAATATTTCTAAAAACCTGTTTTCGCTTTGTCATTATGGGGTATTGTGTGAAGACTGATGAGGAAACAATATTCAGACCCCTTGACTTTTTCCACATTTTGTTACGTTACAGCGTTATTCTAAAAAAGATATTTTTTGAAATTATCCTCAGCAATCTACACGCAATACCCCATAATGACAAAGTGAAAACAGGTTTTTAGAAATGTTTGCAAATGTATAAAAAATTTAAAATAAACACACATTCAAGACAACACAGGAGTGGCTTTAGGACAAGTCTCTGATTGTCCTTCAGTGCCCCAACCATAGCCCAGACTTGAACATCTCTGGGAGACCTGAAAATAGCTGTGCAGCGATGCTCCCCATCCAACCTGACAGAGCTTTAGAGAATCTGCAATGAAGAATGGGAGAAACTCCCCAAATACAGGTGTGCCAAACTTGTAGCGTCATACCCAAGAAAATTCGATGCTGTAATCGCTGCCTAAGATGCTTCAACAAAGTACTTGTCACACCCTGGTCTTAGTATTTTGGGTTTTCTTTATTTATTTGGTCAGGCCAGGGTGTGACATGGGTTTATTTTGTGGTGTGTTTGTGTATTGGGGTTTTTCGTAGGTTTTGGGATTGTGGCTTAGTGGGGTGTTCTAGCAAAGTCGTCTATGGTTGCCTGAGGCGGTTCTCAATCAGAGGCAGGTGATTCTCGTTGTCTCTGATTGGGAACCATATTTAGGCAGCCATATTCTTTGAGTGTTTTGTGGGTGATTGTTTCTGTCTCTGTGTTAGTTTTCACCAGATAGGCTCAGTCACTTTGGTTTTTCTTTTTTCATTGTTTTGGAAGAGAAGAGAACGTGAGCCGGGTGCGCCATTCTCCTTGCGGAGATGGTGCTAAATCCATCAACACGGTCGGTCCCTGGGATTGGGCTGGCCAACACGATTCGGTTTGCTTGGAAGGAAAAGGAGTTGGAGCCTTTAGGACGGGAAACTTTTGGAAGGATAATATTGATGGGGATTCTAAAGCTGACAGTGAAGGACGTGTTTTGTTTCCAAGGCAACTCGTTGGAGGGAGCATACGACGTGGCACTATATACAGAGGAGAAACACGATGATATCCTGAGAAGGGCAAGAGCAGTGGGAGGTGAGAGGCCGATGAGCCACTATGAAATAACAAGCCTGGCGAAGAACAACTTTAGGGTTGTAAACTGTCAACATTTACAACCCATACGTTAAGGACGAAGAGGTGAGGGCCTTTCTGGGGAGATACATGGATAATGTCTCCTCAGCAAGGCACCTCAAAGACTCCCTTGGGTTTTGGAATGGGAGGAGAGGCTTCCAGGCCCTCCTCAGGGAGGACCCAAAGGGACATGGTGGCTACCTCCATCCTCCTGCTATGTTCTCCCTAGGGGCTGACAGGGGGACGTTGTTTTATGCACGTCAGCCCCCATTTTGCAGGCGCTGTATGGCCTACGGCCACATATTCGCTTCGTGCAGCACAAGAAAATGCAGATTTTGTGGATCTGAGGAACACGAGGCGAGGGATTGTGACAAGCCTAAGGCGTGCCACGGGTGTGGCTCGTCAGCACACCTGTGGCGGGGGTGCCCGGCTCGTCAGAGGTCATATGCGTCTGCGGATGGGGGGGGAGCAGGAGCGGGGGATGGGGGAAGAAGAAGAGGAGGAGAAGGAAGCACGCCTCATGACCAGAGTACAGGTCCAGAGGGGAAGGCCGCAAGGAAGGAGGAGGAGCAAGAAGCGGCGGATGGAAGAGAGAAGGAAACAGAAGGCACGGGAGTAGGAGAACCAGGAAAAGCGGCGGAAGAAGGCAACCGAGTGGAGGAGCATGAGGGAGAAGAAAGCGAGGGAGGAGTGTTGGAGAAGGAGACGGTGGAAGAGCAAGTGGACTGGGGGGAAAGTGCCCTGGTGGAAGAGATGAGGGGTATGGTGGAGGAGCTGGCGGGGGGGAGGGTGGTATCTCTCCACTGCCGCCATCACCAAAGAAGAGAATGAAGAGGAGGGTGCGATTGGCCGACAGTGAGAGGGAGGGATGGCCAAGAGAGTGATGGGGGTGGGAGAAACCTCTGGGTTGCTGCTGGTTTCCCCAGGCCCTCAACTTCTGTTGGGTGGGGATACACCTAACAAGACTCAGGACTGGGTACAGGAGGAGGTGGAGAGTTTTTTGTTTGGGGACTCCCGATTCCCCGAGCCTCCCGATTTTTTTTCCAAACCAGCTGCAGCACTGGGGAGGGGGAGGAGTGTGGGGGTAGACCCAGGGTGCAGGGCACCCCGGAGCCAAACACTATTCCTGCATCCTGGGTTGGTGAGATGGAGGAAGAGGGGGGGATGTCGGGAGTACGGATGGTGTTTTCACCTGTAGATATGGAGCAGGGGAGCATCGGGTGAGTCTCCTGTTTTTTTTTTTTTCTGTCTGGGTTTAGAATTTGAGTGTATTACATGTTTTTATTTTATTATTTCATGGGGTCTAATTTTACTTTTGTTAGTTTAAATGTAAGGGGTTTAAGGGATTTTGTTAAGAGGAAGGCGGTTTTTAGTTATTTGGAGGGTGTGGGGTTTGATTTTTGTTTTTTACAGGAGGTTCACCTGAGGGATGGAGGGGATGTTAGTAGGTTTAAGAGGGAGTGGGACAAGGGGGAGTCGGTTTGGGGTATTGGGGGGGTGCACTCATCGGCGGTAGGGATTTTGTGTGGGCACAGGGAGGTAAAAGTGGAGGATTCTTTTGTGGTAATGCAGGGAGGGTTATAGGGGTGGATGTCACGATAAGGGATTGTACATTTAGATTAGTGGTGGTGTATGGGCCACAGGTGGTGGCAGACAGGAGGGAGATGGTGGACTGTCTGACACCCCTGTGTGTCACAAATAGGAAATTAGTGATAGGGGGGGATTTTAATACAGATTTAGGAATAGGGGGGGATAGCAGTGCAGGCGACATTACCGGGCTAATGGCTTGCCATGGTCTCGTTGATGGTGGTCTGCACACTACTCCGAAAATGGCCGGTCCTACATGGCGCAACTCCAGGGGGGTTGAGCGGAGGCTCGACTATATTTTTGTACCCAGGTCTTTGGGTAAGTTGTCTGGGCGGCTGTTGCCTGTTTTCTTTTCGGATCACGACGGGGTGCTCCTGCAGGTGGGGTCGCCAGTCTGCCTCTTTGGTAGGGGGTACTGGAAGTTAGATCGGGATGTGCTGGAGGAGCAGGCTTTTGTTGACAGGTTTTATGGTTTCTTTTGGAGGCTTGAAGGCCTCCGGTCCATGTGCGAGGGGGTGTTAGAGTGGTGGGAATTAGTTAAGGTGAGGATTAGGGCTTTTATAATAGGGTATTGCAAGAGGAAAAAAGGGAGGAGAGGAGGGAGGTGGATCGTATCCAAAGGTTAATTGAACTCAAGTACGAGGCAGGCAACCTCGGCGGGTCGTTTGACTGGGAGAGATCCGCAACCCTAAAGGCGCAGCTCAGGGAGTTGCAGGAGCGGAAGGCTCAAGCTTTCCTGGAGCGTGCGCATAGTGGCTTTCTAGAACACAATGAGACTTGTTCTGCTATGTTCTTTAAGTTGGTTAGGGCCAGACAGAGTAGGAAGGTAATGCATGGCGTTAGGGAAGAAAATGGTAGTATAGTTAGAGAACCAGAGGATATGGTCAGGGTGACAACTGATCATTTCCAAGGTTTATTTAAGGAAAGGGAAATAGATGTAGAGCAGGGAAATGTGTTTTTAGAACACTTGTCCAGGCGGTTGCCGGAGGACATTAGAGAAGTGATGGAGGCCCAGATTTCACTAGAAGAGGTTGAGAGCGCTCTTAGGAGGATGGGAAAAGGGAAGGTGCCTGGGATGGATGGGCTGCCGGCTGAGTTTTATCTCAAGTTTTGGGGTATACTTGGACCAGTGGTCCTCGAAGTCTTGAAAGCCATCCTTGAGACGGGGGTCCCGGGGGGATCAATGGCTGTTGGTGTGCTGTAACTTTTATATAAGAAGGGGAAGTAACAGACCGTGGCAACTGGCGGCCGTTGACCATGCTGTGTGTAGATTACAAGCTACTTGCAAAGGTTTTAGCAGACCGGTTGCGCACAGCCCTTCCCTACGTTGTCCATGAGGATCAGACGTGCGGGGTAGAGGGCCGCTCTATTAGATGGAACCTACAGTTAATCAGGGACTCCATCGCTTGGGTTGAAGATAGAGGACTGCCTTTAATGGTAGCAGCGCTAGATCAGGCGAAAGCCTTTGATCGCGTGAATAGATCCTTTTTATTCGGAGTGTTAGGTCGATTAGGATTTGGGGAGAAGTTCATAGGATGGATTCGTACATTATATGTCGGAGCGGGGTGCCGAGTTAGTGTAAATAGTCACTTGGGTGACGTTTTTGACCTCTCGTCTGGGGTCAGGCAGGGGTGCCCACTCTCGGCTCTCCTCTTCGTTCTGTACATGGAGCCTCTGGGGGCTGCCATTAGGGCAGACACAGGGGTGGAAGGCTTGTTGATCCCTGGAAGTGGTGGGCTGCGTGTTAAGATGACGCAGTACGCTGACGACACTTCCTTGCTGCTGTGCAAGGACTCGTGCCTGACAAGGTCCCTTGCCATCTTTGGGGATTTCACCCGAGCGTCGGGAGCGGTTCTGAACCATGCAAAGTCTTCCGTCAAGTTTTTCGGAAGATGGCGCGGTAGAACGGATGTGCCTGGGGGGTTATCTCTCTGTGAGGGGGCCCTGAGGATTCTCGGGGTCCATTTTGAGACCTCCGGCTCAGCGACGCTAAACTGGAACATGCGTATCGCAGTGGTACAGAGGAAGCTAGCAATGTGGAAGGCTAGGTATTTGTCTTTTATGGGCAAAGTCCTGGTCCTAAAGGTGGATGTGTTGCCATCTCTTTTGTATTTGGCGTACATCTACCCATTGCCGGCTTGTCTGAGGAGGCCTCTAGTGAGGCTTGTGTTTCAGTTCATGTGGAGTGGCAGGTGCGAGTGGGTCGCCAGGGCACGCATGATCTGTCCCATCGGGGAGGGAGGTAGGGGGGGTACCACATTTCCCCCTCAAGCTGGACACAATTTTTGTTTCTTTCTTGTTAACGGAGCTTGCTCATCCAGTGATACACCCGTCCGGTTACCTCCTGCGGGTGTTCTTCTCGTATCAGGCGAGAAGCGTAATGGTGTGGTCTAACACGGGTCCTCGGGCGGAACAGCTGCCGTGGCACTTTGGTCATGCGGCCAAGTGGCTGCGTGCGCACCCTGAGGTTGAAGTTGCCCGAGTAGGTTTAGATCACAGGCACCTGTACGAGGAGGTCAGAAAGACAGGGAGTCCGGCGCCTGTAGTGGGCATCTCGGAAGTGGTCTGGGAGGGAGTGCAGGCGCGGGGTCTGGACAACAGGCACAAGGACCTGAATTGGTTGAGCCTCCATAAGTGCTTGCCGGTACGTTCTATCATGTACCGGTATAGTTTAGTGCAATCCCCCACCTGTCCAAGATCCTCTTGTGGCAGGGAGGAGACTGTGCGCCATGTCTTTTGGGACTGTGCCTTTGCCGGAGTAGTATGGGCTAGGGCACGGGTGTTGTTAGGTTTGGTAAGGGGGGATTTTGTATTGACGTGGGCCAGGTTAGAGAGAGGTGTAGGGAGAGCGAGAGGGACAGATAGAGACAGGTTTCTGCTCTGGCTTCTCATGAGTCTCTTTAAACGGGGTCTGTGGGAAGCCAGGCAGAACATGGTGAAGACAGGGAGAGATTGGGGGGTGGAAGGGATAGTGAGGAGGGTGGAAGGAGATTTGAGGGGGAGGATGAAGAGGGAGGAGAGGAAGTGGGGGCAGGAGAGGAAGCTGGGTGTCATTTAGATTTGTAAGGGGATAAATTAGGGACGGGGAGATAGGGAAAGGTAGTTTGTAGGGTGACGGGGAGGCAAGATGCTCCCCTGAGGTTTTGTTTGGGGTTTTTGTTTAGTTAAATTAGTTAAATTAAAATACCATTATTTGAGTATGTATGAAAATTATGAGTTGTAAAGAATGAATGGTATTGAAGATAATAAATTATTTTTTATTTAAAAAAAATTAGGCTGTATAGGTTTTCACATTCCGTTTGTTGTTTTGTATTTGTTCGTGTTCATCTTCATTAAAGATGTATATTATCAACCACGCTGCATTTTGGTCCGACTCTCCTTCAACGGAAGAAAACCGTAACAGAATCACCCACTACAACAGGACCAAGCAGTGTGGTGACAGGCAGCGGCAGCAGGAGCTACGAAGTTTAGAGTATACGACTTGGGAGGAAATAGACAGGTGGGCGGTCGACCCAGAGAGAGTGCCGGAGCCCGCCTGGGATTCGTTGGAGCAGTGTGAAGAGGGCTATAGGAGAATGGAGTCGAAGAGACAAGCACGGCGGCGCAGAAGGAAGCCCGAGAGTCAGCCCCAAAAATGTCTTGGGGGGGGGGGGCTCAGGGAGAGTGCGGCAGAGTCAGGGTTCAGACCTGAGCCAACTCCCCTGTTTATCGTGAGGAGCAGCGATCACAGGACTTCTGGACGTGGGAGGAGATATTGGATGGAAAAGGACCCTGGACACAGCCTGGAGAATATCGCCGCCCCAAAGAAGAACTGGAGGCGGCGAAAGCGGAAAGGCGCTGGTATGAAGAGGCAGCACGGCGACTTGGATGGAAGCCCGAGAGTCAGCCCCAAAAATTTATTGGGGGGGGGGGGGCTCAGGGAGAGTGTGGCAGAGTCAGGGTTCAGACCTGAGCCAACTCCCCCTGTTTATCGTGAGGAGCCAAGGAGGAGACCAGAACCAGAGCCGGTGTTGGAGGTGAGTGAAGCAGAGACTGAGTTAATGGGGAAAGTGGAGGAGAGAGTTACGTATGAGGGAGTTGCTAGGTTGGTGCTTTAGGTACGATATTCGCCCGACGGAGCGTGTCGGGGATTTGATGGCACCTGGGTCAGCGCATACTCGTCCTGAGGTGCGTGTTAGTCGGCTGGTGAAGATTGTGCCAGCCTCACGCACTAGGCCTCCTGTGTACCTACCTAGCCTTACACGTCCTGTGCCAGCCCTGCTCTCAGGCTCTCCAGTACACCTTCACGGTCCGGTCCATCCTGAGCTACCGTCACACACCAGTCCTCCGGTGGCAGCTCCCCGCACCAGGCTTCCTGTGCGTGTCCTCGGCCCAGTACCACCAGTGCCAGCACCACGCACCAGGCCTTCAGTGCGCCTCGCCTGTTTAGCGCTGCCAGAGCCTTCCTCCTCTCCAGCGCTGCCGGAGTCTCCCGCCTGTTTAGCACTGCCAGAGCCTTCCTCCTCTCCAGCGCTGCCGGAGTCTCCCGCCTGTTTAGCGCTGCCAGAGCCTTCCTCCTCTCCAGCGCTGCCGGAGTCTCCCGCCTGTCTATCGCTATCAGAGCCTTCCTCCTCTCCAGCGCTGCCGGAGTCTCCCGCCTGTTTAGCGCTGCCAGAGCCTTCCTTCTCTCTAGCGCTGCCGGAGTTTCCTGCCTGTTCAGCACAGCCAGAGCTGCTAATCTGCATGGAGAAGCCAGAGCTGCCAGTCTGCATGGAGAAGCCAGAGCTGCCAGTCTGCATGGAGCAGCCAGAGCCTCCAGTCTGCATGGAGCAGCCAGAGCCTCCAGTCTGCATGGAGCAGCCAGAGCCGCCAGTCAGCCAGGATCTTCCAGATCCGCCAGTCAGCCAGGATCCGCCAGTCAGCCAGGATCTTCCAGATCCGCCATTCAGCCAGGATCTGCCATTCAGCCAGGATCCGCCATTCAGCCAGGATCCGCCATTCAGCCAGGATCTGCCGGAACCGCCAGTCAGCCAGGATCTGCCAGAACCACCAGCTAGCCAGGATCTGCCAGAGCCAACTACCTGCCTGAGCTTCCTCTCAGTACTGGGCTTCCTCTCAGTACTGGGCTTCCCCTCAGTGCCGAGCTTCCCCTCAGTGCCGAGCTTCCCCTCAGTGCCGAGCTACCCCTCAGTGCCGAGCTACCCCTCAGTCCCGAGCTACCCCTCAGTCCCGAGCTTCCCCTCAGTCCCGAGCTTCTACCTCAGTCCCGAGCTGCCCCTCAGTCCAGTGGGGTCCTTGGTGAGGGTTATTAGGCCAAGGTCGGCGGCGAGGGTCGCCAATCAAAGGACGCGTTACAGGGGGACTAAGACTTGGTTGGAGTGGGGTCCACGTCCCGAGCCGGAGCCGCCACCGTGGACAGACGCCCACCCGGACCCTCACCTATGGGTTGAAGTGTGCGGCCGGGAGTCCGCACCTTGGGGGGGGGAGGGGGGTTTCTGTCACGCCCTGGTCTTAGTATTTTGTGTTTTCTTTCTTTATTTGGTCAGGCCAGGGTGTGACATGGGTTTATTTTGTGGTGTGTTTGTGTATTGGGGTTTTTCGTAGGTTTTGGGATTGTGGCTTAGTGGGGTGTTCTAGCAAAGTCTATGGTTGCCTGAGGCGGTTCTCAATCAGAGGCAGGTGATTCTCGTTGTCTCTGATTGGGAACCATATTTAGGCCGCCATATTCTTTGAGTGTTTCGTGGGTGATTGTTCCTGTCTCAGTGTTTTGTATTCACCAGATAGGCTATATAGGTTTTCACGTTCCGTTTGTTGTTTTGTATTTGTTCGTGTTCATCTTCATTAAAGATGTATATTATCAACCACGCTGCATTTTGGTCCGACTCTCCTTCAACGGAAGAAAAACGTAACAGTACTGAGTTTTTTTCTTTGTCATTGTGGGGTATTGTGTGTAGATTAATGAGGGGAGAAAATGATTTAATACATTTTAAAATAAGGCTGTAACGTAACAAAATGTGGAAAAAATAAAAGTTCTGTTCAGAAAACAATCTGTGAAGACATCAGTAGAGCACAGCAGCCTTTATCTCTTGGCTCTGTACACTAGTAAATGACTGACCTTCCACTAGCAATAAAAGCAATCAGACTCACAAGAGAAGACAAGCAAAACAGGATTTAGCATTTTTTTTCCTGATTGGCATTCAAGATATACAAAAACGACTTGTTGTCAACATAACTTTCATAGTGCCAGTGTAACATTAATGCATTCACTATCTCCAGAAGAATAGGCTGAACCTATATCTCAGTGTGATAGATAGCCCATACATGTTTATGTTGTTAACATGTGTTTCTTTGTGTTGTGAATAGGAGAAAGATTGAGATTTCTCAGAAGAATGCTGAGGAAGAGGAGCGCTACCAGAAGGAGATGGAGAAGTGAGTTCACCCTGCTTTACATATTGATTGTTGTTTCTATAATATATGTATTTTGTGTATTTTGTACAATAATGTTACGCACAATAACATATTCTACTCATAGAGAAACAGACGGATCAGTCAGGGACTGGGAGAAACAGACAGATCAGTCAGGGACTGGGAGAAATAGACAGATCAGTCAGGGACTGGGAGAAATAGACAGATCAGTCAAGGACTGGGAGAAATAGACAGAAACAGACAGATCAGTCAGGGACTGGGAGAAACAGACAGATCAGTCAGGGACTGGAATAGATAGATGCATCAGTCAGGGACTGAGAGAAGCAGACAGATCAGTCAGGGACTGGGAGAAACAGACTGATCAGTCAGGGACTGGAATAGATAGATGGATCAGTCAGGGAGAAACAGACGGATCAGTCAGGGACTGGAATAGATAGATGGATCAGTCAGGGGCTGGGAGAAACAGACAGATCAGTCAGGGACTGGAATAGATAGATGGATCAGTCAGGGACTGGGAGAAACAGGCGGATCAGTCAGGGACTGGAATAGATAGATGGATCAGTCAGGGACTGGGAGAAACAGGCGGATCAGTCAGGGACTGGAATAGATAGATGGAACAGTCAGGGACTGGGAGAAACAGACGGATCAGTCAGGGACTGGGAGAAACAGACAGAAACAGACGGATCAGTCAGGGACTGGGAGAAACAGACAGAAACAGACGGATCAGTCAGGGACTGGTAGAAACAGACGGATCAGTCAGGGACTGGGAGAAACAGATGGATCAGTCAGGGACTGGGAGAAACAGATGGATCAGTCAGGGACTGGGAGAAACAGACTGACAGGTCAGTCAGGGACTGGGAGAATGACATAAAGGGAACCCAGGATCCATCTAAACTTCACAGACCATCTAGTTAAAATAAAAGCGTGTGTGTGTGTTTAGGATCGAGGCTACGGAGAAGAAGCACAACGGAGAGTGGGATGAGGACTGGACCCCTGGAGAACAAACCAAAACCAAGAGTCCCTCCCCTGCCCGGCACAAAATCAACACCCCACCCCCCGAGTCCAAGAGCTCTGGTAAGGAGAAGGGAACAGTCGGTACCTCTATAGATGAATGAATAGATTCCAACAGGGACCTGTAGAGCAGCAGGACCAGTAAGGGCCTAGACTTACAGTTGTGTTGAACCTCTCTGCATGCTGTCTGTCTCCTGTCTTCTTCCTCTGTGTGCCGTGCTTTCTGACATCCTTCACTTCCAGACTATGGAGCCAGCTCTTTTCAGGCTGACGACAATGATGAGGAGGAAGAGGAGGAAGAGGAGGAGGAGGAGGAGGAGGAAGAAGAAGGGAGAGAAGTGAGTGACTGAGTCTCACAGTATACCGACACATCTCAGAGTCAGAGACACGTTTCAATACAACATGCTCGATTTCCTTTGACAACCAAAACCTATTGACATTTTCATATACTGTACATTAACAGTGCTAGCCTGGATGCTAGGCTGTTTCTGCTTTAGCTAGCTTGTCTTGTGTTTCCTAAACTGCCTAGAATCCAAGAGGGTGTTATATTTCTCAATACAACCCCTTGAGCTTTCTTTCTTTCTTTCTTTCTTTCTTTCTTTCTTTCTTTCTTTCTTTCTTTCTTTCTTTCTTTCTTTCTTTCTTTCTTTCTTTCTTTCTTTCTTTCTTTCTTTCTTTCTTTCTTTCTTTCTTTCTTTCTTTCTTTCTTTCTTTCTTTCTTTCTTTCTTTCTTTCTTTCTGTCTGTTGAGCATTGGATTCAGTTGACCAACTATAGTAGATGTGTTTTTCTAGATTTGCTCAAGTTATTATGTGCCTTGCCAAGATTTGCATATGTCTGGGTGTCAGAGTGACTCTGGTTGATGTTGTTTTTCCTCTGTAGCTTTTGGATGGTTTTATCACTATGAAGGGAAGCTGCCCACACTCCGCAAGGTATTCTGTACGGTCGCAGTTTGGTGTGCTGTGAGTGTGTTCTCTCGAAGCTAACACATATGCAGTGCCTTCAGAAAGTATGCATACTCCTTGACTTACTCCACATTTAGTTGTGTTACGACCTGAATTCAAAATGGATTACATTTATGTTTTTCTCACCCATCTACACACACTACCCTAAATAGTGTGTGTAAATGTTTGCAAATTTATTAGAAACTAAATAAATAAGTATTCACCACCCTGAGTCAATACTTTGTGAAGCACCTTTGGCAGAGATTACAGCTGTGAGTCTTTCTGGGTAAGTCACTCCGGGCTCCCAAGTGGTACAGCAGTCTAAGGCACTGTGTCTCAGTGAAAGAGGCGTCTTTATAGTACCTGGTTCGAGTCCAGGCTGTATCACAGCTGGCTGTGATTGGGAGTCCCATAGGGCGGCACACAATTGGCCCAGCATTTTCCGGGTTTGGCCGGAGTAGGCCGTCATTGTAAATAAGAATTTGTTCTTAACTGACTTGCCTACTTAAATAAAGGATTAAAAACATTAAAAGAAGAGCTTTTAACAACTGGATTGTACAATATTTGCACATTAGTCTTGCCATAGATTTTCAAGCCGATTTAAGTCAAAACTGTAACTTGGCCAATCAAACGGCTCTCCTGTGAAGTCGTGACTTGTGACATACGCCTAGTTTCCTGAATCGGGTCACATTTGTAAAAAATGTCTAAAAACATAATTCCACTTTGACATTGTAGAGTATTGTGTGTAGGCCAGTGACACAAAATCAATTTTAAATTCAGGCTTTAACACAACAAAATGTGGAAAAAGTCAAGGGGTTTGAATACTTTCTGAATGCACTGTAGTTAACTTGACTTCTTTACTGGTCCTGACAGTAGTTATTAACCTATATTGTGATGGCCGTCAGTGTCTGTTGGAAGTTGGAAAACGTTCTTGTACTGTATAGTTTTTTTGCATAATTTGTTGTTTGTCGTGGAATCATCGGTTCTGGTTTCTCCCTGCTTTCTATAATTATAAACTTTACTGGCGCCTCAGAAAGTAGAGAAGAAGAACAAGGTGTCCAACATTGACACCTTGCAGGAACAGAGGAAGAACAAGAAAGAGATGGAGTTTGAGCTGAAGCTGGCTGCAGAGAAGGAGGAAATGTATGAACGAGAGAAACAGCTGAAGATTAGTAGACTGGTGCAGGAGGTAGGAGTAATGATCTGACTGGTTTAGAAGGTTAGACTAATGATCTGACTGGTGGAGGAGGTAGGGGTAATGATCAGTAGACTGGTGCAGAAGTAATGGTCAGTAGACTGGTGTAGGAGATAGGAGTAATGATCAGTAAACTGGTGCAGGAGGTAGGAGTAATGATCAGTAGACTGGTGCAGAAGTAATGGTCAGTAGACTAGTGTAGGAGATAGGAGTAATGATCAGTAAACTGGTGCAGGAGGTAGGAGTAATGATCAGTAGACTGGTGCAGGAGTAATGGTCAGTAGACTGGTGCAGGAGATAGGAGTAATGATCAGTAAACTGGTGCAGGAGTAATGGTCAGTAGACTGGTGCAGGAGATAGGAGTAATGATCTGGCTGGTGCAGGAGGTAGGAGTAATGATCTGACTGGTGGAGGAGGTAGGAGTAATGATCTGGCTGGTGGAGGAGGTAGGAGTAATGATCTGGCTGGTGGAGGAGGTAGGAGTAATGATCTGGCTGGTGGATGAGGTAGGAGTAATGATCTGACTGGTGGAGGAGGTAGGAGTAATGATCTGGCTGGTGGAGGAGGTAGGAGTAATGATCTGACTGGTGGAGGAGGTAGGAGTAATGATCTGACTGGTGGAGGAGGTAGGAGTAATGATCTGGCTGGTGCAGGAGGTAGGAGTAATGATCTGACTGGTGCAGGAGGTAGGAGTAATGATCTGACTGGTGTAGGAGGTAGGAGTAATGATCTGGCTGGTGCAGGAGGTAGGAGTAATGATCTGACTGGTGTAGGAGTGTTGATCAGTAAACCTTTTAGGAGTAATGTCCATATAACACCATGCTGTATAAGTGAGAATATTTAATGACAGTCACAAACATTTTATTTTCTGTTGATGTTTTGTCAGCACAAGCCAATAGTATGTAAAATATTTTTTCATTTATACCTGTATGACTGAGCCATAACCCAGCCTTGAGTTCTATGTTGTTTTTATGACTGAGCCATAACCCAGCCTTGAGTTCTATGTTGTTTTTATGACTGAGCCATAACCCAGCCTTGAGTTCTATGTTGTTTTTATGACTGAGCCATAACCCAGCCTTGAGTTCTATGTTGTTTTTATGACTGAGCCATAACCCAGCCTTGAGTTACATGTTGTTTTTATGACTGAGCCATAACCCAGCCTTGAGTTACATGTTGTTTTTATGACTGAGCCATAACCCAGCCTTTAGTTATAGATTGTTCTATATGAGTGACCAGTGACCCAATCTTGAGTATTTCGTTGCCTTGCATTGCGCTGTGCCGTGCCCCAGGTGTCAGAGACTGAGCAGGAGGATCTGGAGGAGTCGGAGAAGGTGCAGCACTGGGTGGAACGTCTCTGTCAGACACAGCTGGAACAAATTTCCTGTGTAGAGAACGAGTCCCCAAAGGTACACCTAGAACCCCCTTTCCTAGAACTATGTAGAACTACCCTCCCTATAACTATGTGGAACCACCTCTCCTAGAACTATGTAGAACCACCCTTCCTAGAGCTATGTAGAACCACCTCTCCTAGAGCTATGAAGAACCACCTCTCCTATAACCATGTTGAACCACCTGTCCTAGAACTATGTAGAACCACCTTTCCTAGAGCTATGTAGAACCACCTCTCCTAGCACTATGTAGAACCACCTCTCCTAGAACCCCCTTTCCTCTGTGTATCAGTGAGGACCACCTGTGGTACTATCGCATATGATATTTTATATTTGTAGTAACTCTTCATCATTTAATGTTTTTTCCCTTCCGTTGGTAACTGATACATTTGTGGTAGGATACAGTGAGTCATTCATCTTGTTATTCAAAGACAATGATTGTAGTGCAGTCACTGTACTCTGGGACTGTCTGTGTGGAGTACAGTGATAGCGCTGTGGTTGTGAGTGTCTGAGTGGCAGGGCTTGTCCTTCAGGTGTCCCCTCCTTGCTCTCCTGCCTCTGGGCCCATGGTGAGGCGTTTCTACCGGGGGTCTCCAGCTGGCCACCACTGACCTGGATGATTTCAACTTGGATGAGGTGGACCAGAGTCTGAAAGGGCCCCTGAAGAGACTAGCCCCCACCCAGCCTTCTTCCTCCCAGCCCCACCAGCCCTACCTCTCCCTCCACTTTCCCCTAGACTCAACCCCGCCATCCCCAACTTCTCTCCCCCTCACCACAACCATCCCCCCAATGCCCCCCCCCCATCCGCAAGCCTCCTCCCTCGGCTGCTACAGCGGCCTCCAGAGGAAGTCAGCTCCGTCCTCCTCCTCCTTCCAAGTACCCTCCCTACTCCTCCTCCCACTACCCCCTCCCTCACAGTCCTACATGCCCCCTCCTCCTCCTCCTCCTCCTCCTCCCCCCCACTTCCCCCTCCCCACCCCCAGCACCCGGAGGAGAGGCTGGGGGGAGGGTCCCATGGATGGTACCACCACCATCACCCCTCCAGTCATCCAGAGACAAGGAGCGAGTGGAAGCGGGGTGGGTACCTGCCAAGGGGAGGTTGCTACTCGTCCAATGCCAGGGAAATGACCTATCCCTCGAACTTTAAGGTAGCCTCCCTGGGGTGTCTATGGTCTGGTCTGAAAACAGCCCCTAGCCCTTGCCTTCCCCCAAAACCTTTTATCTGAGTTGATGGGAGCAGACAACAATTCACAATGACTGAATGGTGTGAAGAAGACATCTCTTTCCTCTCCATTGAAATGAAATGCTGTTTTTTATTCAGTTTGTCAAGTCTCTGTGTGATTTGTAAGGTTGTTATAGCATTTGACAGCAGTGGGTGTAGAAATCGCATGGCGTGTTGTGGTGTGATATGCAGTAAGTAGTGGGTGTTGTTTGTGTGTGAAGACATTATATTGTCAATGTAGGCGAAAGAGGCTGTAAGTCAAGACTGAATAGCTCCTTTTGAAGTGCACAATATCTCCTGTCTTGATGTGTTCCACTTCAAACACCCCTGTGTGTGTGTGTGTGTGTGTGTGTGTGTGTGTGTGTGTGTGTGTGTGTGTGTGTGTGTGTGTGTGTGTGTGTGTGTGTGTGTGTGTGTGTGTGTAACATTCATATTCCCATAGTGTTTTGTAAAAGTAATTTGGGGATGAATACACAGTACTCTTTCCCTGGTTCAGGTGATGAGAAACACTTCCCATGTCAGTGGTGTATCCAATTCAAGCAATCCCCTGGTAAGTCTGATATTTGAGTGTTCATTACGCCTGCCTAGAAGGAGGTACTTGTGTGATGTGAACAAATGTTGAGACAAGCTGGAGATCTGTTGACATTGAAACCACACAACTTTCTTCACAGTTCTAGAACATCCCCAGGGCTCTGACCTTACAGGGTTAAACATAGATATACATAGGGTTACATGACAGGGTTAAAGCTCTGATGTCACTGGTTTCATCATGAGCTGTTTGTTCTGGGATTCAGCAGTAGAATCCCACTGCTCACTGTAGACCACTGTAACCCCATTGCTTGCTGTCATATTTGCTGCTGAATGGATGTTCCCAATAACAAATAGCTACTAGCCCGCCCAAGCAGATGCGTCAGATGGCCTCTGCCATGTCTAAACCAGTCATGTTACCTCAAAGCCAGTCCCATCGACCTACCCCATGCTAAGAAAAACAGACTCCTAACCCCCTCTTTAGCTCTCCCTAAAAACCCTCAATCCCTTTGTGGACGCTTGCTATGTTCTCCTGTCACTGTCCCTAGTCGGGGTGCTAGTTGGTTGTCACTGTCCCTAGCCGGGGTGCTAGTTGGTTGTCACTGTCCCTAGCCGGGGTGCTAGTTGGTTGTCACTGTCCCTAGCCGGGGTGCTAGTTGGTTGTCACTGTCCCTAGCCGGGGTGCTAGTTGGTTGTCACTGTCCCTAGTCATGGTGCTAGTTGGTTGTCACTGTCCCTAGTCAGGGAGCTAGTTGGTTGTCACTGTCCCTAGCCGGGGTGCTAGTTGGTTGTCACTGTCCCTAGCCGGGGTGCTAGTTTGTTGTCACTGTCACTAGTCAGGGAGCTAGTTGGTTGTTACTGTCCCTAGCCGGGATGCTAGTTGGTTGTCACTGTCCCTAGCCGGGATGCTAGTTGGTTGTCACTGTCCCTAGCCGGGATGCTAGTTGGTTGTCACTGTCCCTAGCCGGGATGCTAGTTGGTTGTCACTGTCCCTAGCCGGGATGCTAGTTGGTTGTCACTGTCCCTAGCCGGGGTGCTAGTTGGTTGTCACTGTCCCTAGCCGGGATGCTAGTTGGTTGTCACTGTCCCTAGCCGGGGTGCTAGTTGGTTGTCACTGTCCCTAGCCGGGATGCTAGTTGGTTGTCACTGTCCCTAGCCGGGATGCTAGTTGGTTGTCACTGTCCCTAGTCAGGGAGCTAGTTGGTTGTCACTGTCCCTAGCCGGGATGCTAGTTGGTTGTCACTGTCCCTAGTCAGGGAGCTAGTTGGTTGTCACTGTCCCTAGCCGGGATGCTAGTTGGTTGTCACTGTCCCTAGTCAGGGAGCTAGTTGGTTGTGACTGTCCCTAGTCGGGGTGCTTGTTTGTTCAAGACGTTTTTCTGGTTTCTCTGCTGTACAAGACAAGGATGGTTAGTATACAGTGTATTTAAGATACTGTTTGAAGAGGTCATTTATCATTTTCACAATTGTACAATATTATTCCAGTCTCAGTGTGGAAATATATATAAAACACAGGAATATCATGTTTTTGATTGTAACTCCCCTGAATGTGGTATGACTATAGGACAAAGACAATGTATTCGAAATAGCTTCTGAAGTTAAATAATTGTATGTTCGTTAATGGGAAAATATAGCTGTTTTTTCCAATTCATGAAAGGTTTCTGTTTTGGAGATAATAGCGAGGCTACGCTAATGTCCCTTCCTCTCTTCCTGACACCCTGTTTGATTGCATGACTATGGAGATATCACTCTGCTCCCGCTGGTCATTTACCATATGTCAGCACCACAGGAGGTTGGTGGCACCTTAATTGGGGAGGACGGGCTCGTGGTAATGGCTGGAATGATATCAAAAACATCAAACACATGGTTTCCATTGATGCGATTCCATTTACTCTGTTCCAGCCATTGCTATGAGCTGTCCTCTCCTCAGCAGCTACCACTGGTCACCACCATCCAGAAAAACCAAGGGAGGATCGAGTCTTCATATATTATCCATGTGGTCAAGGGTGAATCCACAGAGACTATTATAGTCTTTAACAGTTTATCAACAGAACTTGTCAGTAAACGAGTACTTAACCCTAAGATGCAGAGAGGGAGAGAGAAAAAGAAGAAGCTTAGTGTCTCTTCTGAATGACATCTGGTTCCTGTGCTACAGCCACCGGAGATGCTGAAACGGATGGTGACGTATAACACCTCCTTTAGGTCCAACAACAAGAGACAAGTAATCCATACCCATCACCACCTTCCCCTCTGACTCTCTTCTCCTTTGACTCTCCTCTCCTCTGCTCTGAGTGGTTATTAGTAGTTTAGTGGCTGTTTCCCCTTCCTCTTTCCTAACTAAATCAATCCCTCTTTCTTCACTGGAGTGATGTGTGTAGTGACTGCCTCCTTTACTTCTCTGGTTCTCAATCTGTCCTCTTTGTTTGCTGCACTAGTTCCTTGTAGTCGCACGTTCGATAACTCAACTAATGACTGTGGAGTGCACATGTATTGGGCATTCCTTTGTCTCTGTGTCGATATGCGGATGGTGTGGATGCTGAATGGTGTACATTATGTGGGTGTACGTCTTCTTTTAGTGTCCAGGTTGATCTCATGTTTTTTGACAGTGCATTGTCCTGCTGTCAAGGCCTTTTTAGTATTTGATACAAAATGAGATTGGGAACACAAAAAACCTCTCTGCTCTATGAAGAAAGAGCTCCATGTTTTTACACAACCCTACAGATCATAGTTATTGTTAAAACCAACTTTGATTTTACAGTCCTTGTTCTTAAATTCATTCCCTACACTTCCAGATCTGTCATAACAAATTTTGTGGAAATCTCAATTGGTACTCTGCTATTCCCTATATTCTGCACTATACTGTATCTGGTGGAAAGTGGTGCACTATAGGCAATTCGTGATGCAGCCTCGTACCTCAGAGGGCCTTTTGTTCTTGTGATGCTTTCAAAAATCTGTTGATGTGTCCATGAGCAAGGAACTTAACTCTAATTGTTCCAGGGTCGCCGTCAATAATGGCTGTTCCCAGGCTCTGACCCCGCTCTCTAAGGGTTCTCAGGAGTGGTGGGATATGCAAGAAAACGATTTACCAATTCACTCTTGTACATGTGTGAAATAGGACAAATGTAAGCATCCACTGAATTATTATCGTGTTATGATTATATTCAAAATACGTCAATGTCATTGCAATGAATAGGCTTGAATAGGCTCAGTCAGATTCAATCAACGTTCATTCAGAAAGCAATGCTTTTATAGAGACGCTTTTTATTCCTCCTTTGTCCATGAATGCAGAATGACGAGCTGTGGCCCTCAGATTTTGATGGTCACAGATGACGGTGTGTGTGCTTTTGTGTGTGTATGTGCGTGTGTGTGTGTGTCAATGAGGCCTGTCCTAGAGGAGAAAGATGAGCCTTTAGATGTCACACTGTGAATGTGATATTAGCAGGCAGAGACACGTGAAAGGCAGATTGAACAAGCCTGTTTTGTTTTTTTATTTTCAACTCCTTTTGAGATATTTTGAAGTGAAAATTAGAAATGCAGTCGATATCTCACTTTTTCAAACAACAGTGATTGAACAGTGGAGGAAACAGAAAAACTGATTTTCAGTAACAATGGAAATTTGCTTCAAAAATCAATGTTTTATACAGTACCTTGCAAAAGCATTCACCCCCTTTGCGTTTTTCCTATTTTGTTTCATTACAACCTGTAATTAAATAGATTATTATTTGGATTTCATGTAATGGACATGCACAAAATAGTCCAAACTGGTGAAGTGAAATGAAAAAAATAACTTGTTTAAAAAAATTCTAAAAAATAAAAAAGACGTGCGTGCTTATGTATTCACCCCTTTGCTATGAAGCCCCTAAATAAGATCTGGTGCAACCAATTACCTTCAGAAGTCACATAATTACTTAAGTAAAGTCCACCTGTGTGCAATCTAAGTGTCACATGATCTCAGTATATATACACCTGTTCTGAAAGGTCCCAGTGTCTGCAACACCACTAAGCAAGGGGCACCACCAAGCAAGCGGCACTATGAAGACCAAGGAGCTCTCCAAACAGGTCAGGGACAAAGTTGTGGAGAAGTACAGATCAAGGTTGGGTTATAAAAAAAAGATCCAAAACTTTGAACATCACACGGAGCACCATTAAATCCATTATTTAAAAAAGGAAAGAATATGGCACCACAACAAACCTGCCAAGACAGGGCCGCCCACCAAAACTCACAGACCAGGCAAGGAGTGCATTAATCAGAGATACAACAAGGAGACCAAAGATAACATTGAAGGAGCTGCAAAGCTCCACAGCAGAGATTGGAGTATCTGTCCATAGGACCACTTTAAGCCGTGCACTCCACAGAGTTGTGATTTAAGGAAGAGTGGCCAGAAAAAAGCCATTGCTTAAAGAAAAAAAGAACAAACACACTTGGTGTTCGCCAAAAGGCATGTGGGAGACTCCCCAAAAGAAGGTACTCTGGTCAGATGAGACTAAAATTGAGATTTTTGGCCATCAAGGAAAATGCTACATCAGGCGCAAACCCAAAACATTTCATCACCCTGAGAACACCATCCCCACAGTGAAGCATGGTGGTGGCAGCATCATGTTGTGGGGATGTTTTTCATTGGCAGGGACTGGGAAACTGGTCAGAATTGAAGGAATGGCGCTAAATACAGGGAAATGCTTGAGGGGAAACCTGTTTCAGTCTTCCAGAGATTTGAGACAGGGACGAAGGTTCACCTTCCAGCAGGACAATGACGGTAAGCATACTGCTAAAGCAACACTCGAGTGGTTTAAGGAGAAACATTTAAATGTATTGGAATGGCCTAGTCAAAGCCCAGACCTCAATCCAATTGAGAATCTGTGGTATGACTTAAAGATTGCTGTACACCAGCGGAACCCATCCAACTTGAAGGAGCCTTGAAGAATGGGCAACAATCCCAGTGGTTAGATGTGCCAAGCTTTTAGAGACATACCCCAAGAGACTTGTAGCTGTAATTGCTGCCAAAGGTGGCTCTACAAAGTATTGACTTTAGGGGGGGGTGAATAGTTATGCACTCACAAGTTTTATGTATTTTTTGTGTCTTATTTCTTGTTTGTTTCACAATAAAAAAATATTTAGCATCTTCAAAGTGTTAGGCAAGTTGTGTATATCCAATGATACAACCCCCCCCAAAATCCATTTTAATTCCAGGTTGTAAGGCAACAAAATAGGAAAAATGCCAAGGGGGTGAATACTTTCGCAAGCCACTGTAGTTACAACCATTGCATTGAAACGCTGAAATGTGTTGATTTTAGCAATAAAACATTGGTTTTTGAAGCAACAATTTTATTTAAAGAGTTGAATATATAGTTAGCTGATATTCATACTGACGTTCTTATCGCTACAGTCGCATAGACCTTTATTTTACAAAGCTCGAGATGGAAAGATATGGAAAATGGATCCACAAGCTTGGTTTTTCTCATATTATTAAATTAATCAATTTAAAGTACATTTAAAGACATAGAAGTGGTTGTCAAAAGAAATCTAGCTCTTCAACACTCAGCACACTCATTCTCTGCTAGGGCCTGATTACATGCAAAAGTCATTTAGATACATAATGATAAATGGTACGCTACATTGATCTGGTTTGTGTTGCTCCTATGAAGAAGTTTTACAATGTTGTAAACTAACAAAAGAAAGAATTGCCTTTTCAGTTTACATCACAGATTGTGTAAAATGTCAGAATTATCCAAATCCTTTGTATGGACTAGAGCAATAAATCAGTTGAGACCAGGGTGATATAAGGCTATATTGCCGGCCTATTGCTCAACCATGTTTCCTAGTGGTGCTAAACCTCAATGCAGAAATGACACGGTGAACTATCTAATCCAGAGGCTCTTAAGCTTTTTCAGCTCGAGACCCAAATGAAAAATGTACTGTCCTCGAACAACCCAAAATAAATAGAAACAGTGTGTGATTATAAATGTTTACTCATAACTCGGGACCCACCTCTCACATCCTCAGGGCCAACTTTAGGTCCGTAAGAAACCCTGGTCTAATCATATGTTGTTTGTCTTTCAGAAATATGTGGAAGACTTTGATCCCCTCTCCATGGTACTGTATGCCTGAGCTGAGCCTGTATATATCTGCCAGACTATTAGACATATAGGATCATGTCATGTATACAGGTGTAGAACCAACCATATGCAAATACATCTCTTTGAAGAAGTAGATCATTCATATCCCACTGGGCACAGACGTCAATTCAACGTCTATTCCACGTTGGTTCAACGTCATTTCATTGTTGGAAACAACATTGATTCAACCACTGTGTGCCCAGTGGGATGCCAATAATATCGTTACCAAGAGACCAAACAGAAGACGTGCCTTTGAAGATCTGTGAATCATGTCTTTGACTATAAAGCTGTGTGCAAATGTCAGTCTCCATCCAATGTGAGCCATGCCTTCTGGGTAACCATAGATCCTCATTGAGTCACTGTTACAGCCAGTCTGTGTTATAGCCTTCCTGGAAACCTCAGTGGAACATCTCTTTTGTTGTCATCTTTCTTTGAAAAAGTAAATGCACCTCAGGGAAGCAGTTTTCTACATCTAAAGCCATATATCATGAAGATATAATGTATAGATTGTACCATCTATACAATCTTAGAAAAAAAGGTGCTACAGTACATAGAACCTAAAAGGGTTCTTCGGCTGTCCCCATAGGATAACTTTTTCAATAAGGAGGGTTCTATGGGCACTGCCGAAGAATCCTTTTGGAACCCATTTTTATCTAAGAGTGTACATGTCTATTCACTGTGACCCAGTGTTGTGATGTAACCACCCTGCTCTCTGGCTGTGTTAACAGTTCTCCTCGGAGCAGATAGCTGGACGAGACGTGAGACAGCTGAGAATCAAAAAGGTAATCAGAACCCGCCTCAGGATGAACTGTCCAGGTATGACTATACTTCCCAGGTTGCTAAACTTTTCATGAAGGAAAGAAGGATCCAAACACATTTTACTTCGGGGAACATACAGCTAATCTTGCCCTGCAGAACCATTCCTTTATTGCCTCATACAGACGTTCAGGAGGATGATGACAATGCATCTAAATCTTTAAATTGTATGTAATTAATGGATTACATGTAATTCCAATGTCTACCAGCATGTCACATGTGCAACCAGAGGGAAAAAAATCCAGACCACCTTTACTCCACACACAGAGACGCATACAAAGCTCTCCCTCACCCTCCATTTGGCAAATCTGACAATAATTGTATCCTCCTGATTCCTGCTTACAAGCAAAACCTAAAGCAGGAAGCACCTGTGACTCGCTCAATAAGGAAGTGGTCAGATGGTCAATACACTTTTCCCCTATTTTTTCTTCTTCTTAAAACTGCATTGTTGGTTAAGGGCTTATAAGTAAGCATTTCACTTTAATAAGGCCTGTTGTATTCGGCGCATGTGGCAAATACAATTTGATTTGATCTCTCTTACCTTAGGTTGGACCACTTGATCTGGCTGTGGAGGG
Organism: Oncorhynchus tshawytscha; assembly: GCF_018296145.1. Classification (NCBI taxonomy): domain Eukaryota; kingdom Metazoa; phylum Chordata; class Actinopteri; order Salmoniformes; family Salmonidae; genus Oncorhynchus; species Oncorhynchus tshawytscha. The sequence goes on from NC_056429.1 coordinate 11,239,586, forward strand.
GGGTGTAGACTCCCCTCTGGGAAAGCTAGTGGTATCTGCCATTTATGACGGAAGCTCAGTAGACAAACATGGTGAGTCCATAAATGTCATAACGAAGTCCATAAGAAAGCAACCCCATTTGTAGATGTTAAAGCATTCTATTCGAAATGCAACACATCAATACTACTTTTAGCTATTCTTTGTTGTTGGTGTACATAGAGAAATGATTTTGTGTTTTAACACTTGATTGATTTTGGCTTCATATAAAGAACCTGACAAACAAGAATCTCTTTTTCCTTACGCTCTGTTAACAATAAAGTTGTAATGTTGTTTTGTGTATGATTTCAGAATAGCAATGAGAAAAGGTTTATTATACCCAATCTTTCAGTCTGGTATTCATCAGGCTGACTCATTTCATATCCTCTTGGAGATGTTATAGTAGAAACTAATCCCAGGCTATTGAGTGGGATCTGGTTCCAAAGCAAAAATTCAATCTACATAGGCAGCACTAAGGTTGTGGTTTGTAAAACAAAAATGCAGACAGCAATTAATGAGTTTGTCCTGACTGTGTGTGTGTGTGCCTCCCCAGGTGGGATAGTACCAGGAGATGAGGTGATGGCTGTGAATGGGAAGGTCCTGACTGACTCCTCACTGACAGAAGGAGAGAACTCTCTAAACCTGGCCTGGAACAGTGGAGGGGTACTACTGTCTCTTTTACAGCAACTCTGACAGCAATATCTAAGATCAGAAATACTGTCGGGTATTTCTCACAGCCTAATCGATGAGTTAGGCAGCTTACGCTCATGACTATTCCCAATAAACAGACATGTATCATATTGATGCTGTATTGTTTGGTACTTCCCTGATCATTTGTACTGAAGGTCATTTGTTGCTGTACATGAGTTTTATTGATATGGTTATAAAGGCCAGCCGCAATCAAAACGTTCACTCTCAGACCAGTTGGTTTTATAGTGAAGAGAGGCGAGGGGAAGTGTGGGGCGGAGAAGAGACAGGAGGGGTGGAATCAATTTTACCAATAGGTCCTTTGTGAAATTTTGTAACCATAGAAATACTGTATGGAAGAGGGATAGACATGTCACAGTTTTAGGAAGATGTTATGAGCCAAACGTGATAGATGTTTCATTTCTTTATATGTCTGTGTGTCTTTAGGATTGGTTTGAGCTGGTGATAGCAGTGTCACCTCCAAAAGAATACGAAGATGAGGTGTAAGTACATTTGCCATCAACTCAACATATTGTATAATCTCTCCACCAACTCAACATATTGTACAATCTGTGTCACGATCGTCGTAGTGAGGAGACCAAAGTGATGCGTGATGTGAATACATCCTTTTAATGATAGATGAAAACAAACACGAAGTACACTAAACAAACAAACTATCAAAACGAACATGACCGCTATAAATACTGAGTGCAAACATGCAACATCAGACAATAACCCACGAAATACCCAAAGAAGATGGCAGCCTAAATATGGTTCCCAATCAGAGACGACGATAAACAGCTGCCTTTAATTGAGAACCAATCTAGGCAACCATAGACATACATAAACACCTAGATGGTAAACAACCCCAGAAACCTACAAAACCCCTAGACAGTACAAAACACATACATCACCCATTTCACACACTGACCTAAGCAAAATATATAAAGAAAACAAAGAATACTCAGGTCAGGGCGTGACAGTACCCCCCCACAAAGGTGCGGACTCGGGCCGCAAAAACCTAATCAAAAGGGGAGGGTCCGGGTGGGCCTTTTTCACGGCGGCGGCTCGGGTGCGGGACGTGGACCCCGCTCTACCTCAGTCTTGGCCCACTTAGGTGGCGCCTCTGGAGCGGGGACCCTCATAGCAGGCCCCGGACTGAAGATCATCGTAGAGAGCGCCACTGGACAGAGGAGTGGCTCTGGCAGCTTTGGACAGGAGGGAGATTCCAGCATCGCCGGCGTGATACGAGCCAATACGAGGAGCTGGAATGTACCGCACCGGGCTATGCACACACACACTGGGGACATGCTCCACCGCATAACACGGTGCCTGCCCGGTCCCTCTCGCTCTCCGGTAAGCACGGGCGCAGGTCTCCTACCTGGCTTTGCCACACTCCCCCGTGTACCTCCCCCAAGAAATGTGCTGCCTCCTCATTACCGGCGCCTCTCTGCTTTCGCTGCCTCCAGCTCTGCTTTAGGATGGCGATATTCCCCTGGCTGAGTCCAGGGTCCTTTGCTGTCCAGAATCTCTCCAGGTATCGCTGCCTCTCCTGCTGCTGCTGCCTGTTACCACGCTGCTTGGTCCTTTCTTGGTGGGTGGTTCTGTAAGGGCTGTCTTGGGTGGAAGAAGGAGAGGACCAAAGCACAGCTTGGTTAGTGTTCATCTTTTTAATAAGAAACTGAACACTTCAAAAATACAAAACAACAAAGTGACAACCGAAAGAGTTCTATCTGGTGCAGACACACAAAGACTGAAAATAACCACCCACAAAACACAAAGGAAAACAGGCTACCTAAATATGGTTCTCAATCAGGGACAACGATAGACAGCTGCCTCTGATTGAGAACCATATTAGGCCAAACACAGAAATAGAAAATATAGAAAAACTATATTAAATAAAGACAAAACAAAAGGAATAAAGGTCAGAACGTGACACTATAGTGGTGGTCCCCAAGCTGTCCCAACTGTTCTGGTGCTGTGACCCACCAAATGCTTTTTTGGAATGTTCCCATGTACCAACCAAATTGTGAACTATCCAGCTGAAAGAAATCTTTCTGGTCACAATTCATGGCTCAAATAGAATCCAATGGAATCCACCAGTGGATTCAATCAGTTCATTTTGGAGAACACAGACCTATAGGGTTTCTCCACACATCTGCATGTGGTGTTATTTCTAACTTGCTCCTACTTGTGACTAAAGACATGTTTTACGGCTCCTCAACGGATGACATCCAAGTAATTCACCTGTTTCTGTCTTTCTGTAGGACGTTCTTCTGAGTCACTTCATCACCCAGCCTGCCAAACAAGCCATATCCACCAACCACCCGTCTCATTATCTCTGACATACTTCTATCGTCACAATCAACCCTGCATCAAACTGTTTCAAATGCAATGCTGATCATTACTGAAAACAAGTCTGTTCAACCAGAACCACACTGTGATGTGCTACCTGTAAACTGTCTATGAACTTCATCCTCTGTTGAGTTTAATTTAGATCCCAGTACAGATACTTCTGATACTTCTGATATATATAATAATATGAATCTAGGGTACATAATCCCCAGAGCCATATATGTAGAGAGTTGAGACATTGAGGTTACTGCATTATTATGCATTTACATGGCACTACAAAATTCTATGGCAGCCATGTTAAATATGGGCAATATTTAAACGATGCTGTGTAACTGAATGTCTACAATTAGAACATGATTTCAACATTATAAAATGTGGCCCAACTCTCTAAATACATATCTCTGGTAACCCCCCTTCTTCTCATATTATTACACCACATCAAAGGAAGTGTATCTTATTGAGTTTTGAGTCAATCCAGTGGTGAAAACCTCCGAAGAGCCCGAGTGTCAACAGGCCTGTATTGTTCTTTCCCAAGTGGAGCTGGCAATGCTGAAAGTCTAATTAAATGCTTAGTGCATCTCAATGAGCTTCTAGTATGCCATAGATCAAAGCATGAGCTGCCAAACACCCAAACATGTTTGTAGAGACTAATGGCGCGTAAACTGTAGGCTTATAGAAAATAAATACAGAGGCACACACTACATATATGCGCATCCAGTCATTTATTGTGTTAACCACCAACGTTTCGGCATCACGATGCCCGTGGTTTACCCAGTAAATGACTTCAAGCTTATACTGTGTATATATAATCAGAAGTAGACCCCGAGACCCAGCAGGTAGGCAGGCACACTGTGATGTAATCAATGTCCCTCCTCTGAAATCAACGCTCAGAATCAATAAAGGTATTTGTTGACTTTGACTGATGAGATTTTCTTGACTTAGACGATTCAGACAGTTTATAATGCTAGAATTCTAATGCATTAGTTAGTTTAATTTCTCTCTCATTGCATTCATTAACATATTGTCGTGGATATCTTAAATCTCACTCATTATGCACTCCTGTGAAATTATTAACGTCCACAGGGGGCAGTCGTGATCCACTCCTGGTCTGATTTTATAGTACTTGGCAAGGTCTCCCTTAATGGTTTGGTAATTCATTTGGCCACTTGTCATGTCATACTTACACTGCGGGAACACATAAAATATTCATCTTAATTATTGTAGCCTGTGTAAAATCGGTTGTTCATTTATCAATTGCATGTGTCTACAAATTAAGTAGTTCAATTAGGAGTGCATGCCTAGAGCTATAATACACAAGGCGATGATGTAATAGCAATGCTCACTGCTCAGGCAATGACGTTCAGTTAATTTTCAAATGTGGTGGCATACGTGACTGTCTATAGACCATTGTGTGTGAATGTATTGGATCGACCGGTTTGTGTACAGTAGTCGAAGGCTCACATGCTCAAGACAAAGGTGGCCCAGAAATCGTGTCTCTCGTTCCCTCCTCCACGGTAAGCGGTTTCAGTACCGTGGCCAGCTCCTGGTAAAGGAACAGAATCCCAGATGGTCACGGAATCCATCCATCGTTTCTGACAGTTAACCAATTGTCTTTTGTTTGAGGACGTGATGGACTCTAGCTTCGTTTAAAAACAAATAGGGAAAAACTCTGGTCTCTGCAGATGTGATTTCTTCTTGTTTGTTTCTTTCAGTGTTTTTTGTTATTGTTCTTTTTTGGAAACTCATTCAAGACAAGAGGAGAAGGTAAGAAGATGCATAACATCTGCAATTTTTTTGTCCGTTTGTAAAATAACTCCCGTAGCCTACTTTTCAATGAAAATCATCTGTCTAGAGGGGCTTTTTGTTGCGCTCGGTGACTGAAGACATGTTGAAAATTACAGTGGAGTCCAGTCCAGTTGCTCTTGGAACGTTATGATCTCATGACACAAACCGGTAGGTGTTTTGGATCTGTGGGCGATGGCTCAGCTGTTGAATGAGTTGGTCGAAACAGTTACGGTGCATTCAGGAAGTATCCTTGATTTATATTCCACGTTTGGTTGTGTTACAGCCTGAATTCAAAATGGATTAAATCGATTTTCTCTCACCCATCTACACACAATACCTTACAATGACAAAGTGAAAACATGTTTTTAGAAATGTTTGCAAATGTATTGAAAATTAAATAGAGAAATGTCTTATTTACAACAGTTTTCACACCCCTGAGTCAAAACTTTGTAGAAGCACATTTGGCAGAGATTACAGCTATAGGTCTTTCCACACCTGGATTGTGCAACATTTGCCCACTATTCTTCGCACAATTATTCAAGCTCTGTCAATCTGGCTGTTAATAATTGCCAGACAACCATTTTCTGGTGTTGCCATGGATTTAAGTCAAAATTCTAACTCGGCCACTCAGGAACATTCACTGTCTTCTTGGTACAGTAAGCAACTCCAGTAGATTTGGCCTTGTGTGTTAGGTTATTGTAGTACTGAAAGGTAAATTAATCTCCCAGTGTCTGGTTTAAAGCAGACTGAACCATGTTTTCCTCTAGGATTTTGCCTGTGCTTAGCTCCATTTCGATGGATCGGTTACTGACTGACTGAATGAAAGGAGAACGAGAGGATAGGTCACTAAGGTCCTACAGAGGGGGTATAGAGGGTATTGGGTAGATATATAAATTATAGACAGGGAGGGAAGAGAGGAGTGGGGTAACTACAATGTTGTTGACCCATCCTCAGTTATCACCTATCACAGCCATTAAACTCTGTAACTGTTTTAAAGTCACCATTGGACTCATGGTGAAATCCCTGAGCTGTTTCCTACCTCTCCGGCAACTAAGTTAGGAAGGCTGCCTGTATCTTTGTAGTGACTGGATGTATTGATACACCATCCAAAGTGTAATTCATCACTTTTTTACCCATCTACCAATAGGTGCCCTTCTTTTCCAGGCATTGGAAAACCTCCCTGGTCTTTGTGGTTGAATCTGTGTTTGAAATTCACTGCTCGACTGAGGGACCTTACAGATAATTCTATATGTGGGGTACGGAGATGAGGTAGTCATAAAAAAAATCTTGTTAAACAATGTTATTGTTGGACTAGTAACCGGAAGGTTGCAAGTTCAAATCCCCGAGCTGACAAGGTACAAATCTGTCGTTCTGCCCCTGAACAGGCAGTTAACCCACTGTTCCTAGGCCGTCATTGAAAATAAGAATTTGTTCTTAACTGACTTGCCTAGTTAAATAAAGGTAAAATAAAATAAATAAAAATGTTATTGCACACAGAGTGAGTCCATGCAACTTATGTGACTTGTTAAGCAAATTTGTACTCCTGAATTTATTTAGTCTTGTCATAACAAAGGCGTTGAATAATTATTGACTTAAGACATTTCAGCTCTTCAATTGTAATTCATTTGTTTAAAAAAAATATATATATATATATATATATATATATATATACACATAATTCCATTTTGACTATGGGGCATTGTGTGTAGGCCAGTGACCCAATAAGTGAACATTTAATCCATTTTAAATGTCGGATGTAACACAACAAAAGGTGAAAAAAGTATTTCGGAAGTATTGTGCACCGTATTTGTTTTAGAGTGAAATAAAAACTCCAATGAGAAACCTAGGCGTTTTTATATTTGGCCAAAATTACTCACCAGCAATGTTTTCACTCTCAAAGAAGCTCATCATTTAGTTGTTTACTACTTGTTGTTTTAGTCAGAAAATGATGGGAAAATGTGACCATCTTGCTAAAAGCATCTCAAGACCTTTTGATGTATCATTAGGTAAATAAAGTCCGAGCCAGGCACTCATGCTCCTGGTATCCCTTTGTCATTTTCAGAGCAACTTTCTCTCCCAAAATAAAATGCCATAACTGACCTTAGATCATTGACAACATCATCTTACTCTTTCTTTCTCACCACATCACGTTACACTAAAAAAAGAAATATCCTCTTGTTTTTACAGTAACTTACTGGCAGCCAGTTACCTGTAAGTTATGGTAAAAAAAGGAACAGTATGTTACCGTACCATATTTTACGGTATACTGTTACTATTTTTACAGTATAATATTTTATGGTATACCAATGCGGTTACTGTAATATATTTACAGTACCAATAATGCTACTGTAGTTGCTTTACGGTTACAAATAGTCTTACTGTAAAGCCTCATTTACTTATTTCCCAGAGTGCCTTTCGAGTGAATTGTAGCATTATCAACCATGACTGTATTTGTTAGTGATACAGACAAGGTTGTTGATTTCTTTATTTTCAGTCCTGTGGCCTTCACTAAGTGAGTTCTTAGTTGAATGTTATGATTCAAATTAAACACTTTATGACAATGTATTACATATCTCATAAGGCCTTATTTTGTGGCCTAGTTTTACCCTAATACAGTGGCCTGAAACTCATGGTTTACAGGCCACATCAGGCCTCAAACCAAAATACAATTGTCACATGCGCCGAATACAACTGGTGTAGAATTCACCGTGAAATGCTTTCTTACAAGCCCTTTGCAACAATGCAGAGTTAACAAATTAAATAGTAATAGAAAAGTAATAAATAGAATACACAAGAATGGAGCTACATATTGTACAGGGAGTGTCAGTACCACAACAATGTGCAGATGTATGAGCCACTTTACAAGCCAGCATAATGTGACTTTCCTGTAATTTTCCCTGGGAAACCTGGGAAAGTTATCAGTATTTTTCACCCTACTTTCAAATCACATTATCCTGGCTTGCAAAGTGATGTGTATTGGAATCCAGCCAGTGTTAGAATTTGCAACACTTTGAATTTTAATTCACCCACAACCTGTATTCAGAATAACTATCAGGGTTAGGGACATTGTGGAGACTACCTAAACCATTTAAACTGGAACAACCATTTCAGTAACGGGTGCAAAAAGTCTAAAGGATTGGATTAGTTTACATTTTGTTTTAGTTATCTTTGTCTAGCATAAGATTATACCAATAATAATAGTCTTGTTATGGTACACAGTACTCTTACTGTGATCTTCTTTTACCATTGTTTAAAAGTTGTAGTTACTTGTAACTGGCTGACAGTAAATTACTGTAATTAAAACTGTTTGACAGTACCATTACTGGTACTGTAATATATTGTAAGGGGTTGGAGAAGGAGAAGGGTAGAGTTGTTTGAATTCAGTCTCAGTGATGTTGCAATTTGTCTCATTTCCACAAGGGGCGAGCTTACATGTAGCTTCCTATTTTGTGTGAGCTTGGTTTACGTTTCACAATGAACAATTATTTATTTATTTCATATTAAACCACATGGCCACAAACAAAGCCATGCATATAAAATAACAAAACAAGTACCAATTCACTAAGAATAAAATATTTTATTTATAATAATAAATTGCCAAATCGTTTTCTCTCTTGCTTCAGAGGATGTGTTTGGGTTTTGTTGTCCGTGTGCTTTTAGTGTGGCATTCTCTTTGGAACATTCACAAATACATTAAGTGAACTGCGTTTTTTACAGTAATCTGCCAAATACATTACATTTTTCTCGACCATTGAACTTCTTCCCACAATGCAATGTAATTCATGGTAATCTACAGTATTCAGTTATACAGTCTGCTACTGTTGATTATATAGTCATTTACAGTGACAATTTCAGGATTTAAAAAAAAGTTTACCTTAGGGACCAGTGCCTGGTCCATACACATCTATAATCCAAGTGGTACATCAGTTTAACAAAGGTCTACACATATCACTGATCAATTGGGAACCTTCTGACGGCAGCTAAATCATATCATCCAAGTGGTACAATAGCCTTTCACTGGCAGCTAAATAATATTATCCAAGTGGTACAATAGCCTTTCACTGGCAGCTAAATAATATTATCCAAGTGGTACAATAGCCTTTCACTGGCAGCTAAATAATATTATCCAAGTGGTACAATAGCCTTTCACTGGCAGCTAAATAATATTATCCAAGTGGTACAATAGCCTTTCACTGGCAGCTAAATAATATTATCCAAGTGGTACAATAGCCTTTCACTGGCAGCTAAATAATATTATCCAAGTGGTACAATAGCCTTTCACTGGCAGCTAAATAATATCATCCAAGTGGTACAATAGCCTTTCACTGGCAGCTAAATAATATTATCCAAGTGGTACAATAGCCTTTCACTGGCAGCTAAATAATATTATCCAAGTGGTACAATAGCCTTTCACTGGCAGCTAAATAATATCATCCAAGTGGTACAATAGCCTTTCACTGGCAGCTAAATAATATTATCCAAGTGGTACAATAGCCTTTCACTGGCAGCTAAATAATATTATCCAAGTGGTACAATAGCCTTTCACTGGCAGCTAAATAATATTATCCAAGTGGTACAATAGCCTTTCACTGGCAGCTAAATAATATAATCTAAGTGGTACAATAGCCTTTCACTGGCAGCTAAATAATATCATCCAAGTGGTACAATAGCCTTTCACTGGCAGCTAAATAATATCATCCAAGTGGTACAATAGCCTTTCACTGGTAGCTAAATAATATCATCCAAGTGGTACAATAGCCTTTCACTGGTAGCTAAATAATATCATCCAAGTGGTACAATAGCCTTTCACTGGCAGCTAAATAATATCATCCAAGTGGTACAATAGCCTTTCACTGGCAGCTAAATAATATCATCCAAGTGGTACAATAGCCTTTCACTGGCAGCTAAATAATATCATCCAAGTGGTACAATAGCCTTTCACTGGCAGCTAAATAATATCATCCAAGTGATACAATAGCCTTTCACTGGCAGCTAAATAATATCATCCAAGTGGTACAATAGCCTTTCACTGGCAGCTAAATAATATCATCCAAGTGGTACAATAGCCTTTCACTGGCAGCTAAATAATATCATCCAAGTGGTACAATAGCCTTTCACTGGCAGCTAAATAATATCATCCAAGTGATACAATAGCCTTTCACTGGCAGCTAAATAATATCATCCAAGTGGTACAATAGCCTTTCACTGGCAGCTAAATAATATCATCCAAGTGGTACAATAGCCTTTCACTGGCAGCTAAATAATATCATCCAAGTGGTACAATAGCCTTTCACTGGCAGCTAAATAATATCATCCAAGTGGTACAATAGCCTTTCACTGGCAGCTACTCTCTCATGTTGTGTTGAACCATAGAAACAACCGAGAAGAACTAGTTACTCTCCTCTTCTTCTGGAATTGGCAGGATAAACCCATTGGGATCAGACATCTCTTAAAAGGTCCTGATGAATGTTCACAGAGACCTCTAGGTTCACTGAGAGGACCGTGAATACCTAGCAGTGGACTGAACAGCTGAGACGGTTGCTTGCCTGCCTGCCTGCCTGCCTGTCTGCCTGTCTGTCTCTTTGGCCACATGGCCATTAATTGTGATGGTTAAGTTCTGTTCCTGAAAGGCTGCCCATAACATGAAACCAATAACACATACCTGTTCCTGAAAGGCTGCCCATGAAACCAATAACACATACCTGTTCCTGAAAGGCTGCCCATGAAACCAATAACACATACCTGTTCCTGAAAGGCTGCCCATGAAACCAATAACACATACCTGTTCCTGAAAGGCTGCCCATGAAACCAATAACACATACCTGTTCCTGAAAGGCTGCCCATGAAACCAATAACACATACCTGTTCCTGAAAGGCTGCCCATGAAACCAATCACACATACCTGTTCCTGAAAGGCTGCCCATGAAACCAATAACACATACCTGTTCCTGAAAGGCTGCCCATGAAACCAATAACACATACCTGTTCCTGAAAGGCTGCCCATGAAACCAATAACACATACCTGTTCCTGAAAGGCTGCCCATGAAACCAATAACACATACCAGTGCACAACTGGGGCAGCTGAAAGGTAGGAAAGTCAGTCAGTCAGTCAGTGGTCTCTTTGGCCACTGGTCAGGGATTTTCTGTACGTTTGCTGAAGGTTCCAAGAGCTTTCGACCGTGTGTTCCATTCTGAATAGTTCCACAAGAGAACATTAAAGCATTCCTCTGAGCCGGTGTTATGTTTTGCCCCTCCCCTTTTAATTCTGCTAGCTGGATCTCAAATTCAGAACACAAAAACATTACGCGTAACACAGCCACAGGGACAGCTGAAGCTGTATGTGAATACAGAGGAGAAAAAAAACAAAACAACCAGGTTAGGAATTGTTGGTTGTTGTACATCAGACCTGGGTTGAAATACTATTTGAAATAATTTAAAATACTTTATCTGTGCTTGATTGCAATGGAACAAATAGAAAAGTCTGAAAAGGGCAAAACCCTGCCGACCTGACACTCCAGGCAGGCTAAAGCAAATGCAGAACATTTTGAAAGATTTCAAATAGTATTTCAACCCAGGTCTGTTGCACATGTCAATCAAAATTAAGATAGAAAAGCTATAAAATATATATATATATAGTGTATATACACTACACATACAACATTATGTGGACACCCCTTCAAATGAGTGGATTTGGCTATTTCAGCCATACCCGTTGCTGACAGGTGTATAAAATTGAGCACACAGCCATGCAATCTCGATAGACAAACATTGACAATAGAATGGCCTTACTGAAGCACTCAGTGACTTTCAACGTGGCACCGTCATAGGACGACACCTTTCCAACAAGTCAGTTTGTCAAATTTCTTCCCTGATAGAGCTGCCCCGGTCAACTGTAAGTGCTGTTATTGTGTTGTGGAAACGGCTAGGAGCAACAACGGCTCAGCCGCGAAGTGGTAGGCCACACAAGCTCACAAAACGGAACCGCAGAGTGCTGAAGAGCGTAGCGAGTGAAAATTGTCTGTCCTTGGTTGCCACACTCACTACCGATTTCCAAACTGCCTCTGGAAGCAATGTCAGTACAAGAAGTGTTTGTTGGGAGCTTCATGAAATGGGTTTCCATGGCCGAGCAGCCGCAAGATCACCATTCCTGCTATTGGACTCTGGAGCAGTGGAACCGCGTTCTCTAGTGTGATGAATCACGCTTCACCACCTGGCAGTCCGACGGACGAATCTGGGTTTTGTGGATGCCATGAGAACACTACCTGCCCGAATATATAATGCCAACTGTAAAGTTTTGTGTAATGGTCTGGGGCTGTTTTTCAGGGTTCGGGCTACAACCCTTAATGCTACAGCATACAATGACATTCTAGACAATTCTGTGCTTCCAATTTTGTGGCACCAGTTTGGGGAAGGTCTTTTCCTGTTTCAGCATGACAAAGCCCCCGTGCACAAAGCGAGGTCCATACAGAAAGGGTTTGTCGAGATCGGTGTGGAAGATCTCAACTGGCCTGCACAGAGCCCTTATCTCAACCCCAATGAACACCTTCGGGATGAATTGGAACGCCGACTGCGAGCCAGGCCAAATCGCCCAACATCAGTCCACGACCTCACTAACACTCTTGTGGCTGAATGGAAGCAAGTCCCCGCAGCAACGTTCCAACATCTAGTGGAAAGCCTTCACAGAAGAGTTGAGGCTGTTATAGCAGCAAAGGAAGGGGGGGCCAACTCCATATTAACGCCCATGATTTTGGAATAAGATGTTTGATGAGCAGGTGTTCACATACTTTTGGTCATGTAGTGGATATTTAATATTTCTTACTGGAGATGTCTGTGAAAGCTACTGGGTATGTCCCTCATGTCAACTTATTCCTATGTTTCCCACGCCTTCCCACTTAGGGAGGTATTTTGGTGCGGGACAGGAAGTGAAGGGGCAGAGTTACAGATTTGGCATTCCCCCAGGCTCAGGTGTCGAGGCAGGGATCAGGTATCATGTCTAGACGACCAGCTGTGCGTCTTCACTCCGTGCCCCTTCCTCCTTGCCTCTCCCGCTGGAATCAGGAGTCACCTCTGAACTTAAACACCTCAGCTGGCCACTGCACAGATTATCTAATGAACTATTATATAGAGATTAGTCAATCTACTCTGTGCATTCTGTAGCTCGGGCTGATAAACTTCATGAACAACCTGAATGTCTTTGGGATCTACAGAGAGTTTAATCCTCAACAAAAAAAAGAACAGCATAACATACTTAACATTTCAGGATGCCTTTCCTTTTTCCTGTCACTGTGTTATGTGGTTTAGTGTGTATGTGCAACCTAGTTATTCTGCCCCCACTGTGTTCTTTCTGGCCCTCGGGGCTTAATGTGCTGAATGTGTAGAAATGTAAGGAATCCATGGAGGAATATGATTATGTGATTCCTAGAAATTCCATTCTGTTTTGGATTTAGATTTAGCATGTTTCGACATTCTTCTCACGTACCTCTCGTCTCTGTGATGTCAGCATTGGTACTTCTGCTTCTGTCTAGCTTTCACTCTCTCTCTCTGTGTGTTTTTCTCTCCTCTTTTCATTCATGCTCACCCGTCCTCTTCTTTGATTTCCCCCCTCTCGCTCTTTACTCTGTGTCTTGTTCACCCCTTTCTATTTCTCTCACCATCCCTCCCTCCCTCCCTCCCTCCCTCCCTCCCTCCCTCCCTCCCTCCCTCCCTCCCTCCCTCCCTCCCTCCCTCCCTCCCTCCCTCCCTCCCCCTCCCTCATTGCCACCTCTAGCAGGCCGTCTGCTCTTTAGAGACGAACCATCTCACATTCAGCCTTATGTATCATCTTGCAAGGTCGACTCTGAAATCTTATTTACAGGAATAGCAGATGCATCGAGGAAGGGCTCCGCTCTAGTCTGTGTGTGTGAGTGTGTGTGTTTTGTGTCCTTTTGTCTGTGTTATGTGTTCCAGAAGATCTGTGCAGCGTTTTGCATGAGAGAGCGAGCAGACAAAGCCGGCCGGCGGGCAGACGCTGGTGTAAAGGATGTGTGTTGGAGACTGGGGACCAGAATGTAGGAATTTATTACCAGCAAGCTCTCTGCTGACAAAGCTGCTTCTTAGACACCCGGAGAGGATCGGAGAGGGGGATGCTGTCTCCCTCTAACTGGACTGTGACTGCTCTTTGTCTGCTCCCACCTCTCTCTATCTCCCTCCTTTCTTCTTCCCCCCTCTCTCTATCTCCCTCCTTGCCCGCTGGATCTGGGAGTGAGGATGTGAGCGACGAGAGGAACAAAGAGAGGAGGTCACATTCTAACCTTCTAACCTCAAGATCTGCTGCTGGAAATACATCTAAAAAGGAACAACATGCTCTGAGAGATTCTCTCTCTCTCTCATTTTTCCTCGTTTTTTTCCTCCTCTTCCTCCCCTTCTTCCTCCTCCTGTTCCTGTGTCGGGTTCCTCCGTAGAGTCACGGTTCCACCATGTCCTTGGCATTCTGTGGAAACGAGAACAACTCGTTGGCATACAACGTGGACCGCGGCGTCCTCAACAACGGCTGCTTCCTGGACGCGCTCAACGTGGTGCCGCACATCTTCTTGCTCTTCATCACTTTCCCCATCCTCTTCATTGGTGAGTGTCCGCACAAGGTGAGAGCCCCCCGGCCCCATCACACACACAACAATCACATGACCGTGAAAGTATAGACACACACACAGCAAATTGGCCAGTGTTACCTAGTGTTGATTTTTCAGTATAACATTTCTAGTGTTGATTCAGGAGTTAAATGAACTCTGTAAGTGTTAAATTAACACTCAGTGGTGTAAAAGAATCCAAGTGTTGGTGTTAATAACCAGTGTAAGAGTGTGATTGTGTCAGTTTTACTCTGTGGAGAGTAAAACTTTCCCATCAAAACTAAGTCCATCGTTATCATATTTCCCAGCATGCTCTACTGCAGCTAGACTTTTTAGGATTGTTTTTAATATCTGTGTTTTTGTATGTACATTGATTGACATCAAAGGAAGGCCTTATGATATTTGTAATGTATTGTCTTAAGCAGTTACATATGAATGATAATATTAGCCTACAATAGGAACTCACTTGGTCCAAAGGACTGAAAATGAACAAATTCAACAACCATTTCTCGGTCACTAACAAATACAGTCATGGGTGGTAAGGTTTTTATTTGTTATTTTTGTTCACCCATGAATGGAAGTATTGTACAAGTTTAACTGCTACATGGTTATGTAACTTAAAGTTTGAGTTTGGCCACTGCCAGTTCTGAGCTCTTTGTAAATGCTTTTGTAAGAACATGTGGTAATGGAGACTTGTGAATAATATTGTAATATCCTGACATAAAGACATACAAATGTCTAGGTGTAGTGGATAAAAACATTATGTACAGTACGTTTGGAAAGTATTAAAACTTCTTCCATATTTCCACATTTTGTGACATTACAGCCTTATTCTAAAATGGATTAAATCAAATGTTTTCCTCATCAATCTACACACAATACCCCATAACGACAAAGTGAAAACAGGTTTTTAGAATTTTTATTCAGTATTCAGACCCTTTGCTATGAGACTCAAATCAAATAAAATCAAATGTATTTGTCACATACACATGGTTAGCAGATGTTAATGCGAGTGTAGCGAAATGCTTGTGCTTCTAGTTCTGACAATGCAGTAATAACCAACAAGTAATCTAACTAACAATTCCAAAACTACTACCTTATACACACAAGTGTAAAGGGATAAAGAATATGTACATAACGATATATGAATGAGTGATGGTACAGAACGGCATAGGAAAGATGGAGTAGATGGTATCGAGTACAGTATATACGTATGAGATGAGTATGTAAACAAAGTGGCATAGTTAAAGTGGCTAGTGATACATGTATTACATCAAAATGCAGTAGATGATATAGAGTACAGTATATACATATACATATGAGATGAATAATGTAGGGTATGTAAACATTATATTAAGTAGCATTGTTTAAAGTGGCTAGTGAATGAATTTATATTATTAAATTGGCTGGAGTTGAGTCAGTGTGTTGACAGCAGCCACTCAATGTTAGTGGTTTTTCAGTTTCTCGGTCCCTGCTTTGATGCACCTGTACTGACCTCGCCTTCTGGATGATAGCGGGGTGAACAGGCAGTGGCTTGGGTGGTTGTTGTCCTTGATGATCTTTATGGCCTTCCTGTGACATCGGGTTGTGTAGGTGTCCTGGAGGGCAGGTAGTTTGCCCACGGTGATGCGTTGTGCAGACCTCACTACCCTCTGGAGAGCCTTACGGTTGTGGGCAGAGCAGTTGCCGTACCAGGCAGTGATACAGCCCGACAGGATGCTCTCGATTGTGCATCTGTAGAAGTTTGTGAGTGCTTTTGGTGACAAGCCAAATTTCTTCAGCCTCCTGAGGTTTAAGAGGCGCTGCTGCGCCTTCTTCACGACGCTGTCTGTGTGGGTGGACCAATTCAGTTTGTCCGTGATGTGTCCGAGACCCAGGGTCTCGAGCTTGGTGACGAGTTTGGAGGGTACTATGGTGTTAAATGCTGAGCTGTAGTCGATGAACAGCATTCTCACATAGGTATTCCTCTTGTCCAGATGGGTTAGGGGTTAGGGCAGTGTGCAATGTGGTTGCGAAATTGAGCTTAGGTGCATCCTGTTTCCATTGATCATCCTTCCGATGATTTTACAACTTGATTGTAGGGGAAGGCTACCAAAAATATATGCAGCATTGAATGTCCCCAAGAACACAGTGGCCACCATCATTTTTAAATGGAAGAAGTTTGGAACCACCAAGACTCTTCCTAGAGCTGGTCTTGGTCAGGGAGGTGACCAAGAACCCAAGGTCACTCTGACAAAGCTCCAGAGTTCCTCTGTGGAGATGGCAAATACTTCCAGAAGGACAACAATCTCTGCAGCACTCCACCAGTGCTGAGGAGTGGCCAGACGTGAGCCACTCCTCAGTAAAAGGCACATGACAGCCCGCTTGGAGTTTGCCAAAAGGCACCAAAAGGATCAAACTAAGATTTAACTCTTTGGCCTGAATGTCAAGCATCACATCTGGAAGAAATCTGGCACCATCACCATGGTGAAGCATGGTGGTGGCAGCATCATGCTGTGGGGATGTTTTTCAGCGACTGGAAGACTAGTCAGGATTGAGGAAAAGTTTAATGTAACAAAGTACAGAGCGATACTTGATGAAAACCTGCTCAGGACCTCAGAAAACCAGACATGACAACGCAGGACTGGCTTCGGGCCAAGTCACTGAATGTTCTTGAGTGGCCCAGCCAGAGCCCGGACTTGAACCCGATCGAACATCTCTGGAGAGACCTGAAAATAGCTGTGCAGCGACGCTCCCCATCCAACCTGACAGAGCTTGAGAGGATCTGCAGAGAAGAATGGGAAAAACTCCCCAAATGCCAAGCTTGTAGTGTCATACCCAAGAAGACTCAAGGCTGTAATCTTTGCCAAAGGTGCTTCAACAAAGTACTGAGTAATTATGTAAATGTAATATTTCAGTTTTTTTTGTTGCAAAAAATTTACTTTAATCACTAGTGGTGATGATCAGGAGGATGAAAATGACGAAGATATTATCGAGCCTTACTCCCTAAGATAATAAAATTACTGAGCCTTACTCCCTAAGATCATCAATTATTACTGAGCCTTACTCCCTAAGATCATCAATTATTACTGAGCCTTACTCCCTAAGATCATCAATTATTACTGAGCCTTACTCCCTAAGATCATCAATTGTTACTGAGCCTTACTCCCTAAGATCATCAATTCTTACTGAGCCTTACTCCATAATAAGATCATCAATTATTACTGAGCCTTACTCCCCAAGATCATAAATTATTACTGAGCCTTACTCATTAATAAGATCATCAATTATTACTGAGCCTTACTCATTAATAAGATCATCAATTAATACTGAGCCTTACTCATTAATAAGATCATCAATTAATACTGAGCCTTACTCATTAAAAAGATCATCAATTAATACTGAGCCTTACTCATTAATAAGATCATCAATTAATACTGAGCCTTACTCATTAATAAGATCATCAATTAATACTGAGCCTTACTCATTAATAGGATCATCAATTAATACTGAGCCTTACTCATTAATAAGATCAATTAATACTGAGCCTTACTCATTAAAAAGATCATCAATTAATACTGAGCCTTACTCATTAATAAGATCATCAATTAATACTGAGCCTTACTCATTAATAAGATCATCAATTAATACTGAGCCTTACTCATTAAAAAGATCATCAATTAATACTGAGCCTTACTCATTAATAAGATCATCAATTAATACTGAGCCTTACTCATTAATAAGATCATCAATTAATACTGAGCCTTACTCATTAATAAGATCATCAATTAATACTGAGCCTTACTCATTAATAAGATCATCAATTAATACTGAGCCTTACTCATTAATAAGATCATCAATTAATACTGAGCCTTACTCATTAATAAGATCATCAATTAATACTGAGCCTTACTCATTAATAAGATCATCAATTAATACTGAGCCTTACTCATTAATAAGATCATCAATTAATACTGAGCCTTACTCATTAATAAGATCATCAATTAATACTGAGCCTTACTCATTAATAAGATCATCAATTAATACTGAGCCTCTTCCATATGTTTCACTTTTTACATTTAACTATGCATTTATTCATTTAGCATAGGAACATACATTCCACTGTACAGTATGCATAGTACACAGTGTGTCCCCTATGATAAAGCCCTTAACATTGTAACGGAAACCTGGCACTCGGTGAAGTCCCTTGTTGTGGGAAGCAACAAGCCCAACCAGCAGGAACCCTCTTCTACTGTCGGGGTTGGGTTACACATCCCTGCTCGCCTCCCGTCCTCTTTTGCCTGGTTACCCTCCCCCTTTTCCACTGGTGTCATAATCACTGTGTAACCGGATGGTCACCTCCGTGTCATCAATGTGTGACAAGTTCACTGTGCCCCTGTCCCTGTTGTTAAAGTTATTACAATGTGCTAAGGCATTCCTCCAGTGTCATTACCATTGTGTGACCTGTGTTTTGTCCCTGTGACAGTTGTTAAAAGGACACTAATGTGCCTGGCTATGTGTTACCGGCGAGTGACTATGTCACTATGTCCCTGTCACACTGTTGGAGGGAGGCCATTACAACTGAAAAGGAACCCTATTCCCTTACAGTGAACCACTCTGGGCTCTGGGAAAAAGATGTGCATGCCAAACAAGATTTACCCTGAAACTAATAAGGACTGGTATTAACTAATTAGCTCAGAATGTAGATGAGATAAAAGAGAGGAAGAGAGAGACAACAAAAACAGACAGCAATAGAGAAGGAGAGAGAACTACTGTGTAAACTGATGCTTATGGTTATAGGTTCAACTCATAAACTCACAAGGACCACTGTGGAGGTGAACGGCTATGGAGCAAACTGATCTCTGTTTCTCTCCTTCTCTCCCTCTCAGTTCAATTCAGTTTAAGGGGCTTTATTGGCATGGGGAACATATGTTTACATTGTCAAAGCAAGTGAAATGGATAATAAACACAAGTGAAATAAACAATAAAACATTTAAAGTAAACACTCACAAAAGTTTAAAAATAATAAAGACATTTGACATATTATCTATATATACAGTGTTGTAATGATGTGCAAATAGTTACAGTGCAAAAGGGAAAATAAATAAACAGAAATATGGGTTGTATTTACAATGGTGTTTGTTCTTCACTGGTTGCCCTTTTCTTGTGGTAACAGGTCACAAATCTTGCTGCTGTGATTGCACACTGTGGTATTTCACCCAATAGAAATGGGAGTTTATCAAAATTGGATTTGTGCACATAGCTTGTCTTCTCTTGAGAGCCCGGTTTGCCTTGGGCTCCCTTTGTCAATAGCAAGGCTATGCTTGCTGAGTCTGTACATAGTCAAAGATTCCCTTCATTTTGGGTCAGTCACAGTGGTCAGATATTCTGCCACTGTGTACTCTCTGTTTAGGGCCAAATAGCATTCTAGTTTGCAATTTTTGTTTTGTAAATTCATTCCAATGTGTTAAGTCTTTTTGTTTTCTCATGATTTGGCTGGGTCTCTCTCTCTCTCGGTTTCCTCCTTCCTTCTCCAGCATTCAATTAATGTATCTGTTAATGTGGCACATACATATATGTGATATTGTTTTAAGAGTTTAAGAGACTCCCGAGTCCTATCCCCCTCTCCAATGTTCACAGTGCTTCAGTTATACTCACATTAAAAAATACCATAGTGTATACTATGGGAGGAATACTGTAGTATTCACTGCAGTGTTTTTGCAGACTTTACTGTAGTATTCACTGTATTATCTTTAGGGACTGAAGTCCACAAAAACACTACTGTGAATACTGTAGTATTTACTGCAGTATACTGTAGTATTGAAAAAGGTAGTATGTACTATATTAATTACTGTAGTGTTTTTGCAGACTGTAGTATAGTGTAGTATTTTTGTGGACTGTAGTATATTGTACTATTTTTGCAGACTGTAGTATGGTATACTATAGTATTTTGGGGGACTGTGGTATACTTTATTAGTTACTGTTTTCTCAGACTAGTATTTACTAAAGTTTTGTTGTTTTTCTATCTTTGAGATAGAGGTGGGGGGGGGACTTTCTCCTTGAGAAAACCTGCAGGAGAATGTCTGTAGTATCTACTACAGTGTTTTTTTGTGGATAATACTGTAGTATTTACTATAGCATAGTATTCTACGGTATACAAAAATATTCTATAATAGGTACTACACGTGATTGAGGGATACTACAGTGTGTAGTATAGTATCCTACAGTATACTACAGTTTACTATAGAATTATATAGTAAATGCTGTAGTATTCTATACTATAGTATACTGACCAGAGCAGGTGTCACTGTGTATGCGTGCGTGAGTGCCCCGTGCACGGACGCATGCGGCGTGCATGGCATGTGCAGGCATGCGCGTGTATGTCTATGTGTTTGTGTGCGTTCCAGCATTGCTGTGAGTGATTAGCTCACCTCCCAACAGGGAAAGTGGTAGCCAGCATTAGCATAATGTAATTGGCAGGGAGATGATGTTTGAGGCAGCAGTTGGATGTATTGATAATAAAACCCATGACACTTTGATTATTATTTCATTTTAATGAGCATTTTGTCAGTACCACGTGTGCTTGATAACCCACAAGCACAGCAAAATAAGCTATCCGTGTCCTTTATTAAAAGCATGAACCCACTGGGCACAGACGTGTAGTCTGATTTACATTTGTTTGATTTGTCAACTAATGTGAATTCAACATGAAATCAGCAAAATATTTCACCATGTCATTGAATTTACGTTAAAAGTTGGGTGAAAAAAAGACAAAATGCCCTTACGTTGATGACTTTTTGCAAATCCAATTCATTTTTGGGGGGTTGAAATGACCTGTAAACAATGTTGATTCAAACAGTTTTTGCCCACATGTCTAACTGGCTGCTACTGCCTGGCTCAAGACCACATTAGTCCATTGAGCTAAAATCCTAGATGTTAGCGTTTAGGAGCTGACTGTAATGAAAAGAAAATTCCAGCACACTGGTGATCTATAGTCTTTCTACGTCTACGTTTCTATAGTCTTTCTACGTTAATGGTAGTTTGACTGAAACGTTGGTAAATAAGATCCATTAAATGTCAGAAACATCTTGATCACCTATGTGCTGCCATTGTCACGTTCTGACCTTTATTCCTTTGTTTTGTCTTTATTTAGTATGGTCATGGTGTGAGTTGGGGTGGGCAGTCTATGTTAGTTTTTCTATATTTTCTATTTCTGTGTTTGGCCTGATATGGTTCTCTATCAGAGGCAGCTGTCTATCGTTGTCCCTGATTGAGAACCATATTTAGGTAGCCTGTTTTCCTTTGTGTTTTGTGGGTGGTTATTTTCAGTCTTTGTGTGTCTGCACCAGATAGAACTCTTTCGGTTGTCACTTTGTTGTTTTGTATTTTTGAAGTGTTCAGTTTCTTATTAAAAAGATGAACACTAACCACGCTGTGCTTTGGTCCTCTCCTTCTTCTACCCAAGACAGCCATTACAGCCATTTTTATCTCAATATCAACTGATTTCTGGGTAACAGTTAAATACATTACTGTGATTATTTTAAATAAATAAAAATGGTCTAAAAGAAACAAAAATAGCTTCTTAGTAAAATGCAATTCCTCAAGCAAGAAGTTTGCTCAGACTGCTTGGGAGTGAACTGAGGGAGGGGTCTAATCGGAGGAGCCTAATGGAGGGGATGTGTAACCTGAAAATGAGCTGCTGTTGGTAGTGAGGAGGGCAAACTCTCTTTGTTATTGGTCTAATAACTTATATGTCCAAAAACTCCACGCAGAAACACAAACTGATACTTCAGGTGTTTTTTTCAAACAGCTTTTACAAGAAGTGCATTATCTTAATTTTCACAATCACGTTTTTGACTACACTCCCTTTACTGAAGATAAAAAAGATCGTCATGCATATAGCAGCACATAAGGTGTGCGAGTTTACTTTATAATAGCTTTTAGGTGCTCACAGGAAGTCTCAGGCAAGGTAGTATTGTTCTCTTTCTGTCTAGACAGGCCTAGCTGCAGGCACCGGAGGCTACAGACAAGGTTACTGTTAAGGGGAGAATAGCTTGGTGACCCACCTCACAGTGAAGACCTTCACAGACTTGGCCGGATGCCACTGATTCCCCTCGGATGACCTTTTATCTTGTCCTACTCCTACGATTTTTCATCTTGTCCTACTCCTATGACCTTTCATCTTGCCCTGATCCTATGACCTTTCATCTTGTCCTACTCCTATAACTCACAGGGACAACTTCATTGTTAAGCTTTTCAAGGTTGGACTGGGAGTTAGCAGAATTGAATCTACAGCTTTAAGCAAATGTCTGGAAGTGAATACACCTGAAGGGGACTGTGTGTGTCCTCCACAGTCCCTGTACGCAAATCAGTAGTCTGAGGTGTCTTATTTGAGGCCAGGATTTTATCTAATCAGCAGCAGATCCGCCTTATAGCGCACTTGACATTTGAAGGTAATTTATGATTGAGCTGACATGTTCAGCATTTACTGTGATTGCGGTATGTGTGAACACAAAACATTGCCTTTAAATTGTGCATAGCTGAAAAAGCTTGATTGGATTGAATCCCGGCTGTAGACAAGTAAAATGTATAATATTATTGTGGATGCTTAGTGGAAATTGACTCTCACCTGTCCAACTCTCTCCTAGTGCTTCATTTGTAAATTGGGACCTGCCGGAACAAAAAGTGAGCTGAGAGGAGGGTGACTTGGGGGCTCGGAGGTACCAGCATTAAAATAAAAGATTATAATAAAGCAGGGCATATGTATCTATGTTTTTGCGTGCTGGCACAGAGCACTAGAGTAGAGGCGCTTGCAGAAGTTGCACACAGGGGGATTCTTTTTCTAAGCCTAGGCTCTGGGAAAAGACACACTTATTGTACAATACTAGGAGGAAATTATAGTCCTGAAAATACTTTCCAGTTTCACAGACTCACTCAATGATGCACAGCTCACTCACCAGCGATGGCCAATGCGTTCGTGCTGAAAGCCTATATCTTCCTTGTTTTACTTTGCCGAACAATGTCGTTCACTCAATAAGCCTACTTGGAAGTTGATTACATATTTGGTAGCCTACAGACAGTTTAGTATTCTCTTTTCAGCAGAATCCAAGGCCTGTTTTGCATGTTGTTCACTGATAGATAAACGGTGCGTTCCCGACGGTAGGAATGCCTTGTGATTGGGCAACACACAAAACACACAATAAGCTATTGATCCTCTGTGGCTAAATGATAGACCTACTCCTGGTGTAGTATTCTGAATGATTTAATTTATGCTGTGGCACCTCCAGCGCCCTTCCCTATGATTCTATAAGGAAATAAGTTTAGAAAAAAAGACCACATTAACACCACACACAGAGACACATACAAAGCTCTCCCTTGCCCTCCATTTGGCAAATATGACCATAATTCTATCCTCCTGATTCTTGCTTACAAGCAAAAACTAAAGCAGGAAGTACCAGTGACTCGCTCAATTCGGAAGTGGTCAGATGATGCAGATGCTACGCTACAGGACTGTTTTGCTAGCACAGACTGGAATATGTTCCGGGATTCATCCACCTCAGTCCCCGACTTCATCAATTAGTGCATCAACGACGTCATTCCCACAGTGACCGTACATACATATCCAAACCAGAAGACATGAGGCAACATCCGCGCCGAGCTAAAGGCTAGAGCTGCCACTTTCAAGGAGTGGGACACTAATCCCAACACTTATAAGAAATCCCGCTATGCCCTCAGACAAACCATTAAACAGGCAAATTATCAATACAGGACTAAGATTGAATCCTACTACACTGGCTCTGACGCTCGTCAAATGTGGCAGGGCTTGCAAACTATTACGGACTACAAAGGGAATCCCAGCTGCGAGCTGCCCAGTGACGCAAGCCTACCAGACGATGCTCACTTGGAGGCAAGCAACACTGAAGCATGCATGAGAGCACCAGCTGTTCAGGACGACTGTGTGATCACAGTGTTGAAAGGCTGGTCATGGCTCATATCAACACCATTATCCTGGGAAACCCTAGACCCACTCCAATTCGCATACCACCCCAACATATCCACAGATGACGAAATCTCAATCGCACTCCACACTGCCTTTTCCCACCTGGACAAAAGGAACACATATGTGAGAATGCTATTCATTGACTACAGCTCAGCATTCAACACCATAGTGCCCTCAAAGCTCATCACTAAGCTAAGGACCCTGGGACTAAAGACTTACCCCTGCAACTGGATTCTGGAAGTCCTGACGGCCACCCCCAGGTGGTAAGGGTAGGAAACACAACATCTGTCACACTGATCCTCAACACTGGGGTCTCTCGGGGGTGCGTGCTCAGTCCCCTCCTGTACTCCCTGTTCACTCACGACTGGGTGGCCAAGCACGACTCCAACACCATCATTACGTTTGCTGACGACATAAAAGTGGTAGGCCTGATCACCGACAATGATGAGACAGCCTATAGGAGGTCAGAGACCTGGCAATGTGGTTCCAGGACAACAACTTTTCCCCCAATGTGAGCAAGACAAAGGAGATGATTGCGTCACCGCCTGGTATGGCAACTGCTCGGCATCCATCCGTAAGGCGCTACAGAGGGTAGTGCGTACAGCCCCGTACATCACTGGGGTCAAGCTTCCTGCCATCCAGGACTTATATACTAGGCGGTGTCAGAGGACGGCCCAAAAAATTGTCAAAGACTCCAGTCATCCAAGTCATAGACTGTTCTCTCTGCTACCGCACGGCAAGCAGTACCAGAGCGCCAAGTCTAGGTCCAAAAGGCTCCTTTACAGCTTTAGCCATAAGACTGCTGAACAACAAATCAAATGGTCACCCAGACTATTTACATTGACCCCCCTTGTTTGTTATTGTCATTTTATTGTGTTACTTTTAATTACATTTTTTACTATAGTTTATTTAGTAAATATTTTCCGCATTGTTGGTTAAGGGCTTGTAAGTAAGCATTTCACGTTAAGGTCTACATCTCTTGTAGTTGGTGCATGTGACAAACGACATTTGATTGGACTTTAAGTGCAATGCTGGACAGATGAGAGTTGCAGGCTCATGTTTATCAGAGCAGAGAGAGGGAGAGGTATCATAGAAAGGGAGTTCTGTAAGAGATACAGGCACGCATTTCACTCTCAACACAGCAATGGCCACGCATTGGTCTATACAGGCTACAGGTTTGAGCAAACCATAAACCTGGGCCAGCCCAGCATGAATCAATTATTATAATATCGGGCACGTTTTCACATGATGTGTTTTAGGGGGCGGGAGAATTACAGAGGAGGCAACTTGAATTAACTCTGATTTTATTATAATTTTTACATTGCAAACGGTGAAAATACATTTTCATACCAAGAGAGGTACTGAAACTTGCCAAATGGGTTTCGCAACAAAGCATTCCAAAATTGAGGGGTTCCCCTGTTCCGGCAGGATCTGGCTCAAACTAAGCACTGCTGTCTGTCATCAGATCAGATAAAGAAGGGAGGGAAGTTATGTTAGACAGGCGTCACACTGTTCTCTGAGGTTAACTTCCTGTTTCCTGTGTTATTGTTGATATCAGAAAGACGTCACACTGTTCTCTGAGGTTAACTTCCTGTTTACTGTGTTGTTATTGTTGACATCAGACGTATGTCACACTGTTGTCTGAGGTTAACTTCCTGTTTCCTGTGTTGTTGTTGTGTTTGCTGTGTGCTGTAAGGCTGGGGCAGCCAGAGCTCCAAGGTGCACATCCACCACAGCACCTGGCTGCACTTCCCTGGTCACAACCTGCGCTGGCTCCTCACCTTCATCCTCCTCTTTGTCCTGGTCTGTGAGATTGCTGAGGGCATCGTCTCCGATGGGTGAGTCCATTTCCCCCTAATCCACTACTGCAGTGGTTCTCAACCCTATTTATTTATTTTAATTTTATTTCACCTTTATTTAACCAGGTAGGTAAGTTGAGAACAAGTTTTCATTTACAATTGTGACCTGGCCAAGATAAAGCAAAGCAGTTCGACACAAACAATGACACAGAGTTACACATGGAGACAAACAAACATACAGTCAATAATACAGTAGAAACAAGTCTATATACGATGTGAGCAAATGAGGTGAGATAAGGGAGGTAAAGGCAAAAAAGGCCATGGTGGCAAAGTAAATTCAATATAGCAAGTAAAACACTGGAATGGTAGATTTGCAGTGGAAGAATGTGCAAAGTAGAAATAAAAATAATGGGGTGCAAAGGAGCAAAATATATAAATAAAATAAAATAAATACATTAGGGAAAGAGGTAGTTGTTTGGGCTAAATTATAGGTGGGCTATGTACAGGTGCAGTAATCTGTGAGCTGCTCTGACAGCTGGTGCTTAAAGCTAGTGAGAGAGATAAGTGTTTCCAGTTTCAGAGATGTTTTTAGTTCGTTCCAGTCATTGGCAGCAGAGAACTTTAAGGAGAGGCGGTCAAAGAAAGAATTGGTTTTGGGGGTGACCAGAGAGATATACCTGCTGGAGCGCGTGCTACAGGTGGGTGATGCTATGGTAACCAGCGAGCTGAGATAAGGGGGGACTTTACCTAGCAGGGTCTTGTAGATGACATGGAGCCAGTGGGTTTGGCGACGAGTATGAAGCGAGGGCCAGCCAACGAGAGCATACAGGTCGCAATGGTGGGTAGTATATGGGGCTTTGGTGACAAAACGGATGGCACTGTGATAGACTGCATCCAATTTGTTGAGTAGGGTATTGGAGGCTATTTTGTAAATGACATCGCCGAAGTCGAGGATTGGTAGGATGGTCAGTTTTACAAGGGTATGTTTGGCAGCATGAGTGAAGGATGCTTTGTTGCGAAATAGGAAGCCAATTCTAGATTTAACTTTGGATTGAAGATGTTTGATGTGGGTATAGAAGGAGAGTTTACAGTCTAACCAGACACCTAGGTATTTGTAGTTGTCCATGTATTCTAAGTCAGAGCCGTCCAGAGTAGTGATGTCGGACACGCGGGCAGGTGCAGGCAGCGATCTGTTAAAGAGCATGCATTTAGTTTTACTTGTATTTAAGAGCAATTGGAGGCCACAGGAGGAGAGTTGTATGGCATTGAAGCTTGCCTGGAGGGTTGTTAACACAGTGTCCAAAGAAGGGCCAGAAGTATACAGAATGGTGTCGTCTGCGTAGAGGTGGATCAGAGACTCACCAGCAGCAAGAGCGACATCATTGATGTATACAGAGAAGAGAGTCGGTCCAAGAATTGAACCCTGTGGCACCCCCATAGAGACTGCCAGAGGTCCGGACAACCCTGGTCCTGGGGAACCCAAAGGGGTGCACATTTTTGTTTTTTTCCCTAGCACTACACACCTGATTCAAATCATCAAGGCCTTTTGATGAGTTGATCATTTGAATCTGCTGTGTAGTGTTAGGGCAAAAACAAAAATGTGCACCCCTTTAGCTCCCCTGGATCAGGATGAGAACTATGGCCATGTTTGACGTACCCCTCCCCAATACCTCCCCAGCACCTCCCCAGTACCTCCTCAATACCTCCCCAGTACCTCCTCAATACCTCCCCAGTACCTCCTCAATACCTCCCTAGTACCTCCTCAATACCTCCCCAGTACCTCCTCAATACCTCCCCAGTACCTCCTCAATACCTCCCCAGCACCTCCCCAGTACCTCATCAATACCTCCCCAGCACCTCCCCAGTACATCCTCAATACCTTCCCAGTACCTCCTCAGTACCTCCCCAGTCCTTCCCAGTACCTCCTCAGTACCTCCCCTGTCCTCTTGGACTGAGTAAGGCCGGTTGGACGTCCTGTCAAATTCTCTAGAACAACGTTGGAGGCGGCTTATTGTAAAGCAATTAACATAACATTTTCTGGCAACAGCTCTGGTGAACGTTTCTGCAGTCAGCATGCCAATTGCACGCTCCCTCAAAACTTGAGACATCTGTGTCATTGTGTTATGTGACAAAACTGCACATTTTAGAGAGACCTTTTATTGTCTACAGCAAAGGTGGACCTGTGGAATGATCATGCTGTTTAATCATCTTCTTGATATGTGACACCTGTCAGGGGGTTGGATAATCTTGGCAAAGGAGAAACACCCACTAACAGTGATGTAAACAAATTTATGTCTGAATACTTTCAGAATGCAATTTGTATATAGAGTGGGGCAAAAAAGTATTTAGTCAGCCACCAATTGTGCAAGTTCTCCCACTTTAAAATATGAGAGAGGCCTGTAATTTTCATCATAGGTACACTTCAACTATGACAAAATTAGAAAAAAAATCCAGAAAATCACATTGTAGGATTTTTAATGAATTTATTTGCAAATTATGGATAGTATTTGGTAGCATTGCCTTTAAATTGTTTAACTTGGGTCAAATTTGGGTAGCCTTCCACAAGCTTCCCACAATAAGTTGGGTGAATTTTGGCCCATTCCTCCTGACAGAGCTGGTGTAACTGAGTTTGTAGGCCTCCTTGCTCTCACACGCTTTTTCAATTCTGCCCACACATTTTCTATAGGAAGGAGGTCAGGGCTTTGTGATGGCCACTCCAATACCTTGACTTTGTTGTCCTTAAGCCATTTTGCCAGGACTTTGGAAGTATGCTTGGGGTCATTGTCCATTTGGAAGACCCATTTGCGACCAAGCTTTAAATTCGTGACTATTGTGTTGCTTCAATATATCCACGTAATTTCCCTCCCTCATGATGCCATCTATTTTGTGAAGTGCACCAGTCCCTCCTGCAGCAAAGCACCCCCACAACCTGATGCTACCACCACCGTGCTTCACGGTTGGGATGGTGTTCTTCAGCTTGCAAGTCTCCCCCTTTTTCCTCTAAACATAATGATGGTCATTATGGCCAAACAGTTACATTTTTGTTTCATCAGACCAGAGGGCATTTCTCCAAAAAGTACAATCTTTGTCCCCATGTGCAGTTGCAAAATGTAGTCTGGCTTTTTTATGGCGGTTTTGGAGCAGTGGCTTCTTCCTTGCTGAGTGGCCTTTCAGGTTATGTCGATATATGACTCGTTTTACTGTGGATATAGATACTTTTGTATCCGTTTCCTCCAGCATCTTCACAAGGTCCTTTGCTGTTGTTCTTGTATTGATTTGCACATTTCGCACCAAGGTACGTTCATCTCTAAGAGACAGAACGAGTCTCCTTCCTGAGCAGTATGACAGCTGCATTGTCCCATGGTGTTTATACTTGCATACTATTGTTTGTACAGATGAACGTGGGACCTTCAGGTGTTTGAAAATTGCTCCCAAGGATGAACCAGACTTGTGGAGGTCTACAAATCTTTTTCTAAGGTCTTGGCTGATTTCTTTAGATTTTCCCATGATGTCAAGCAAACAGGCACCGAGTTTGAAGGTAGGCCTTGAAATACATTCACAGGTACACCTCCAATTGACTCAAATTCTAATTCAAATTTGCTCAGAGTAAGTGGGAACTCCTTTGTTGTGAAAGCATTCCTCATGAAGCTGGTTGAGAGAATGTCAAACAATGGGTTGTTTGTTATCCAACTGACTGTGTTATGTCCAATATTTTACCCAAATTTAAAACTTCTTAGGGCTAGGTGTCCCACCAGTGGGACACATGTCGACAACTTCCAGTGAAATTGGAGGGTGCGCAATTCAAATAAATAATCATAAATATTATGGATATTAAATATTTAGGTACATACAAGTGTCTTATATCGGTTAAAAGCTTAAAGTCTTGTTCATCTAACTGCATTGTCTGATTTACAATAGGCTTTACAGGAAAAGCATGCCATGCGATTGTTTGAGGATGGTGCCCCACATCAAAATATTTTTCAAACAGCACAAGGCTTCATAAAATCACAAATAGCGATTAAATATTCACTTACTTTTTGAAAAGAATCCTCTGATTTGCAATCCAAAGGGTCCCAGCTACAACATGCATGGTGGTTTTGTTAGATCAAATCCTTCTTTATATCCTAAAAAGTCTGTTTAGTTGGAGCCATAGATTTGAGTTATCCACTCATTCAACATGCAGTGAAAGGAATCCAAAAAGCTACCGCTAAACTTTGTTAAAACAAATCAAAATACATTTCTATTCAAGCCTCAGGTACCCTAAAATGTAATTAAACTATAATATTTCATAAGGAAAGAAGTATGTTCAATAGGAAAGCAAAATTAGCAGGTACACGCGCAGACTGATTTCCAACTCTGAGTCCCAGTACTAAAACTCAAAATTCTTCCTTGTTTGGTAAGAAACAAGCCTGAAACCTTGAACAAAGACTGTTGACATCTAGTGGAAGCTATAAGAATTGCAATCTGGGAGCTGGATTTGGATATGGCCCCATACGTTCCATTGGAAGAGCATGGGCTCTAAAAACAAACAATATTCTGATTGTTTTTTGGGGGGATTTTCTCCTACCATATCAATTGTGCTATAGTCTCAAACATTATTTTAACATTCGTACAAATAGACCCTAGCCTGAACTCAGCATTTGTTTTGTGTGTACAGTCACCATACAGTCCCCTACAGTCTACTACACAGGATTATTATTGTCTGTGGAATTGAATTGAATGTAAGAGCTCTCCAGTCTTTCACTCCAAAATACCATTCACTATCACACAATGCCTGATTGTAGCTATTATATGGCATTGTTGTATGACATATTAAAGCTACAATCAATTTGTATATAGAATGATTTTAAACACACTGATTGGGATGTGTGTGTGTGTGTGTGTATGTGTGTGTGTGTGCACGTGTGTGTTCTCCCAGGTTCACCCAGTCCCTCCACCTGCACCTGTACATGCCTGCAGGCCTGGCCTTCATGGCTGGGATCACCTCCATCATCTACTACCACAACATAGAGACCTCCAACTTCCCCAAGCTACTGCTAGGTAAGGCTCCTTAAAACTTACCTCCAACTTCTCTAACCTACTGCTGGGCAGGTTCTCAAAGCACTTTTCAGTGCACTGTAACAAATTTCTGTAAATTTACAGCAAATCTTTCAGTTAGCTACGGTACTGTAAAGAACAATGCATTATGGGGGCTCAATGTCATTCCACTATGCTGCTATACAACTGTATTACCTGTTTTGCTGTATATTTACAGCAGCATAGTGTCAATTATGGTTCATTGTGGAAAAATGTTGTAGGTGGCAAAAGAATACCTGGCTAATTAACATATTTTGAGGCGTGCCTTGTAAGTGGCTATAGTTTTAATGACTCCAACCTAAGTGTATGTAAACTTCCAACTTCAACTGTATATAGGCCTAAGGCTGAAAAAATAAGAAGACACAGTAGCAGAAGAAATACAGCCACTCTTTTGTTTCATCACAAAACTGGACTTCACCAGACATCAGTCACAAAACTTGACCTACAGCATGGTCAAGAAAGTTAATGTTTTCAACATTTTCGGATTACTAAACAACTATGGATTTAGAACCATGGAGAGTTACTGCAAGTTGCAAAGATAACAGGAGTTGGCTCCACTATTCCAGCGACATTTTAACTTCAACATCATCTATCACCTATGCTTACTCTACTACAGCGACAACTAAAAGATACCAAAATGATTTAGTCCAATCAACGTAAGATGTGGCTGTCCAGGGTACTGATATCCGTGTGTGTGTGTGTGTGTGTGTGTGTGTGTGTGTGTGTGTGTGTGTGTGTGTGTGTGTGTGTGTGTGTGTGTGTGTGTGTGTGTGTGTGTGTGCATGCTTGCAAGTAGAAAAAAAGTTAACTCACCCTACTTGTAGAGACATGGCAGCAATGCTGTCCTCCTCTTTCATGTTGCCTGGACGGTTAATGAATCTGTTATACAGTACACGCTTTCAGTTTTTGTTGTCCTAGGCTACCTGGCTAAAATGCTTGCTCACTAGCCTATCTTCCTTTCATGGGCAACAATGTGCCAGGCTTACTACATCTAGTTACATGTTGAATGTTCATCCTCCAAGCCAGGGGCACAATGTATACATTTATGGTTGGATCAGAATTGCAATTATAATCATTGGCCAGTAGGGAGAATTAAGTAAAACCATAAGTCAAAATACCTATCTCCATCCATGGCTAATTAAGGAAAGGGATCATTTTTAGCTAGCTAGCTAGCTAGCCACTGGAGAACAACAACACAACTAGATGCAACAATTACATTTTTCTGTCAATGACGTCTGGATTCTGGTGATGTGATTGGTGTGAAGCCAAATCCAAACTCTCTTCCATTGACATTTATTTTTTTAATGCGCTAAGACCATTCACAGCTGAGCTCGCTCAGTTTATTTAGCTCAACTCTGATTGGCTATTATTTAAAAAACTTTTTTTTATCAAGGGAGGCCAAATGCTTGCTGGATTCCCTTGCATTCAATACTATGAGCAGCAACAATGTCATACTCTTTTTGACCAGACAGCATCAAATAGTTGGACTACACAGACAGAGGGGTGCTTTTTCTTTTGCACGGATGCTTTCTCCGGTGAGATACATTCAGCCTCTTGCAAATTGAAGGACATTTCTGAAACACAGAGCGACGAAAGATACATTATTTTGTATTTTGTTTTATTTTTTATTTTGTGTACAATTTTGTGGAAGCCTGGCTTCTTTGGCAGCCATGAATACGCACCACTGGGGCAGAGGTCATTAGCATAATACCCAGCAGACTGCTTTGCAAGTGTTCAGTTTTACATTTACATTTTGGTCATTTAAAGCTCACGCTCTTATCTAGAACAACTTACAGACAGTGTATTAACCTAAGGTAAACAAGAATATGCCACAGTCATAGCAAATAGAATGATTCTGTTTACCGTTAACGAAAATGTTGTAGTTAAGCAAGCTACTTGCAAGTATGTATAAAAAAAACTGTAAATATTGCCTGTAATTTACTGTAAAAATGACATGTTTGATAGTGTTTGTGTATGCATACAGTGTGGGTGTGCATGTATGCATAAAGTGTGCGTGTGTAGGTGCGTTTATGCATAAAGTGTGTGTGTGTGTGCATAAAGTATGTGTGCATGCAAACTATGGCAGAATGGTCACCACACTTTAATGCACAGTTCACCTCACTTTAGGACTTAACATGAAAACGTTCATCTTCAACTGCTGATGTCTGCCTCTCTGCAGTGCAAAGAAGCCACAGGTTGTAGAAGAGATGCCCAATTACTGTGTGGTTGAGAGCAACCTCTTGCTTCACTGAATGGTGGATAAACCTTGTATGACTCACTGTAGCCTTGCTGGCCCCAAAGGCCTTCTAAGCACAATCAATGAGCAATTCAATGATGTACTTACTATAAGTGGTTTGGTCTAAACCAGGGATGGGCATCTGGCGGGGGGAACTCAGTGGGGGTCTCATCTTACTGTTGAGAAATAGAATAATAGAATACACCAGGTGCAATTTTGAAATGTGGTTGTGCATCAGCAGTTTTTTTTCTTGTTATGTCTGTCAATGACAGTCACTCAGTTAGCCCATGTCAGTAAAAAAACATTAATTGGTAAATTAGTTTAGCCAGCTATCTAAACTTGTAGTAATGATGGTAAAATTACCAACCGGGACCTCCATTGATTTTGTTACTCACTGTCACTCAGATATCATATTCAAAACAGCAAACATTGGCAAAATGAGTAGTCTTGCAGCGAACATGCTTTAAAACTTCTAATTGTTCTCTCCGCTGTCAAGATGGAGTCGCAAAAATATTTTGCTCGCACTGTGGGGGGCCCCCCACAACAAAATTTCACTTAGGGCCCCCTGAAGGCTAGGGTCGGCTCTGACTGCATGTGTCGGTATGGACACGCAGACCTGCAAACCACTCATGATGTTCTGATTTTTTTGTGCCTCCCCATCAAAGTTGCTTATCCTTGGTCTAAACCATAGGCATTACAAATGAACTGTTAATCCAGATGAACGGTTCATTATGTTGAGATGGCTTTCGATCTATAAGTCAGATTGTGTTAATGGGATTTATCTGTTAATTAAATGATTAGAATATTCCACCCTGAAACCATATAATTGTATGGAATTGATTAGAATGCATAAAATTATAGTCAATAAATGTGTAGTTCTACTCAGAATTATGGTAAAACAATATAGCTAATGTTTATGTCTTCATGGTATTTTAAAGACAGACTGTCTGAGCGCAATTCGGCGCCGACCTGACTAGAGATTTGGG
This sequence comes from Oncorhynchus tshawytscha, assembly GCF_018296145.1. Classification (NCBI taxonomy): domain Eukaryota; kingdom Metazoa; phylum Chordata; class Actinopteri; order Salmoniformes; family Salmonidae; genus Oncorhynchus; species Oncorhynchus tshawytscha. Next base: position 11,274,109 of record NC_056429.1, read on the forward strand.
AGAGAACGGGGAGTACGTCTCAAGGTCTTCCTAATCTCTATCGACTGGGTAGCAGGACATGGCTATTAATTATACTGCAGTTCGAAGTAGACAAACAATGTAGTAGAATATTCTATGTGTGTCCGCTGAGCAGGAGTCAGAGATATGATTTGTGTAAAGACTGTATACTTGTATATATTCCAAACCGATATTAGGTTGAAATGGGATCGTCTTTTCCCCCAATAATGTGTACTGTAGTTATCCTCGTAAATAATTTGTATTGAATAAGTAGTGATTCAAATGACAGTTGAGAATATTAAAGGTCCTGCACAGTCAAGATCATGTTTTTATGAAATTTGATGATATTCAGTGAAACCAGATCAAAGTAGGCTGGCCAAAGTATGAAAAATAACTCATAAAAGTACTGGTCCCCTCCCCTGTGTCAAAAACTTGGAATCAGACGGTGGGATTATAAGGGATTTTGTGACATTACAAAACCCCTCTAATTTTAATAATACACCAATGGTAACGTCTTATTCCCTTACCAAATTTAGTACCGCCTTGTAAGCAACGTCACAAAAGGCGTGTTCGCAGAAGGGCGTGGCTAACATTGCTAGCTAGGTAGCTAGTCTACTGGTGCCAAAATTTGACTGCAGCGTATCAACAAATATAATTATATGTTTCCCCTATTCATCTAAGGCAGGGGTCTCCAACAGGTCTATTGTAAACTAGCAGTAGCTTGCAGCCCACCTATGAGTAGCTCGTGAAACAATTCTGAAAGTATGTGCAATTTTCACGTGTTCAACCGAAAAACTGTCATAATAAAATCTAAAATCTAATCAATGCAACTTTGACATTATCCCACCCCTGGCCACTATTGGCTTAAAAAGCCAAAATGAACTGCAAATTTATTTCTAACAATATTGCCTCTGTCTGTCTGTGTTGTGCGTGTATTTGTCCATCACTCAGTGTGTAGCCAGTTGATGTGATAACCCTCTTGTGGGTTGACAGAAATACTTTTACCAAAACATTTCATGAAATGAGCAGCAGCAGTACAGAACTGTCCCTAGACCAGTACATTAGATGGCACATTCCTCACTAGGTTGATTCACAATTAAAGGGCCAGATGCGCAATTAAAGGGGAATTATACAAAAAATATCAAACGTGTTCATTTTCTTCCAGACCTAAACAAATTCAAATGCGATTTAAGCATTGACATGGACTCAGAACATTGTTGTTTCGCTATGAACAATTGTAATTTTGAGAGTGAAAAACGAAACAAAAATGAGAAAACCAGGAAAAATAGAACAGAGAACCATAATTTTGGAAAATATTAAACAGAACATGTGGGGGATCACAGATTTTATAGAGCCCCTTTAGAGTTGTTAATTAACCATTATTTTACCAGGCATATTGACAGAAAACAGAGTGCACTACTTTCTCTTGTTCACCAAGGACCTGGGGAAGAGTTGCAGGGGAGGGGAGAAGAGAAGAATGTGCCTATTTGAAAACTAGAAAAGAATGAGTAGCTCACAACATGTTTCATTTTCTTTAAGTAGCTCTCATGCTAGAAGAAGTTGGAGACCCCTGATCTAAGGCAAAGATATGTATTGGTTTCCCCTTTCATCTGTGACTGGTATTAGCTAGTTACTGGCTAGTTGGTCTTCAGCCAGCATGGAACAAAAGGGGGGAGGGTTGTTTAAAACTCTGACGCAGTTGTCATGAAGAGATATGCCAATGTATTCAAATTCTTGACATTGTTGATAGTCATGGTTTATGAATCATTTCTGTCAGTCTGGCTCTGTCTTTGGATTGGATGTTGTTTGAGGTGTTTTGTGTTTCAGCAAATTTGCTTGAGATGATCTTACTGCAACACTGCTTCCATGTTGCTTGACACAGGGGGAGAAAAAATGGATTGGTGTTTAAAATGCAGGCCATGTTTCTGTTATGAACATCTGTAGAATTCATGGGGGAGCTAAGGACAAATACACCAAATACCAGAATCCTCAGCACACTCTCCTACGAGACTCAGTTACCATGGTTTCTCTCCCATCAAAAATGTATGAAGATATACAAATGACATCTGTCAGGTAATCTAGGATGTGTCATGGGGATTTAAAATGGATAGCATATGTGAGTGATTTGTCTTTCGACAGGTAGGCACGGTAATTCTGACCGTTTATTACAGCAGTATATTCCCTATTGGCACTTAGTTGTAAACATCAGAAATGCTATGACACAAAATGTGAACTAAACTTACAAAAGCAGAGGAAAGAAAGGGAACATGGATTATAAAATGTATGCATGATATTAATTTCACACTCACTGTGCCTCACAGAAGATAGTCCACACCTGATGCAGTGTGCAGTTCACCAGAAACACACTTCCTTTGACTTACCCTGGATATCTGCATCATCTGTTAGGAATGAACAGGACATTCCTAACCCTTTACATTTAACAGGAGTTGACTTGAAATTACTGCCGTGGTCAGACTGAGTGGGGATTTCCTTTGGATTCCAGACATGTTCTAATGTTCCTCTCTGATCTTCTCTGAAGCCCTACTGTTCTACTGGGTCTTGGCCTTTCTGATGAAAACCATCAAGTTCGCCAAGTACACGGAGCACAGCGTTGGCCTGAGACAACTCCGCTACTGCATCACAGGACTCCTGGCCCTGCTCTACGGACTACTACTGGCTGTGGAGATCAATGTCATACTGGGCAGGGTGAGCATCAGTGTGTGGGAAGGGGATGGTATGTGTGTGTGCCCATGCATTTGTGTGTGCCTTTTTGTATGTCACCCTAGAGTGTGTGCGTGCGTGTTTTGATTTTACTCAGTGTGACTAGCGGCCATCTCTTTCCTGTGCTTTAATTAGCTCTCCCTTCTTTCAATCTACTGTAGAATTTTGGATGAACCTGCACATTGGATGATCAGCATTGCTGCCTACAGGTCTGCTCATTAGGCTGATAGATCAGGCAGAATATGCTGGGTTGTTGTGACAAACACTTACCTCTACTAGAGGTTCTTGATGAGCTTTTTTTGCCTGGATGTCTGGATGAGGCATCATTTTAATCCATGGTAGTTCTGTCTGGAAGAGATGTATCCCTTCTCGGGAAAAAAAAAACTTGTTTTGGGGAGGAGCTCATTACAATAATACTCAGCATGCTTTTCAAATTGTAAATTTTTACATTACATTTATATTTAGTTAATTTATCAGAGGCTCGTATCAAACCAGTGCATCTGACTTCTGATACCAATGCAGGGTGAAAAGTGGCCAGAACATTGAACTGCTATACATTTTTTAAATTAAAAAGTGTTTTTCAAAAGTATCTTTTTACAAAATACGTTGGAGTGTACAGTACTTCAACCCAGAGTAACAACAATGAGAAAACACTCAGCAGTAATTAATAGGACCCTGTCTTTCAAAGATAATTTGTTAAAATCCAAATAACTTTACAGATCTTCATTGTAAAGGGTATAAACGCTGTTTCCCATGCTCGTTCAATGAACCATAAACAATTAATGAACATGCATCTGTGGAACGGTCGTTAAGAAACTAATAGACGGTAGGCAATTAAGATCACAGATATGAAAACTTAGGACACTAAAGAGGCCTTTCTACTGGCTCTAAAAAACACCAAAAGAAAGATGCCAAGGGTCCCTGCTCACCTGCGTGAACATGCCTTAGGCATGCTGCAAGGAGGCATGAGGACTGCAGATGTGCCAGGGCAATAAATTGCAATGTCTGACCTGTGAGACGACTAAGACAGCGCTACAGGGAGACAGGACAGACGGATGGTTGTCTTCGCAGCAGCAGACCACGTGTAACAACACCTCTACGGGATCGGTTCATCCGAACATCACACCTGCCGGACAGGTACAGGGTGGCAACAACAACTGCCTGAGTTACACCAGGAACACACAATCCCTCCATCAGTGCTCAGACTGTCCGCAATAGGCTGAGAGAGGCTGGACTGAGGGCTTGTAGCCCTGTTGTAAGGCAGGTCCTCACCAGACATCACTGGCAACAACGTCGCCTATGGGCACTGTCACGTTCTGACCTTTATTTCCTTTGTTTTGTATTTATTTAGTATGGTCAGGGCGTGAGTTGGGTGGGCAGTCTATGTTTATTTTTCTATGATTTGGGTATTTCTATGTTTCGGCCTAGTATGGTTCTCAATCAGAGGCAGGTGTCATTAGTTGTCTCTGATTGAGAATCATACTTAGGTAGCCTGGGTGTCACTGTGTGTTTGTGGGTGATGGTTCCTGTCTCTGTGTTTTGCACCAGATAGGACTGTTTAGGTTTTCACACGTTTCTTGTTTTTGTAGTCAGTTGTTCATGTGCACATTTATGTATTAAAAGAACCATGGACACTTACCACGCCGCATATTGGTCCTCTGATCCTTTTCGCCTCTCCTCTTCGGAAGAAGAAATCAGGAAATCCCTGACAGGCACAAACCCAGGACCAGACAGGACTCGCGGTTTTGTGTCACCGGATTCACGTTTTTTCATCGAAGAATGAGCATTACACCGAGGCCTGTACTCTGGAGCGGGATCGATTTGGAGGTGGAGGGTCCGTCATGGTCTGTGGCGGTGTGTCACAGCATCATCGGAGCTTGTTGTCATTGCAGGTGTTACAGGGAAGACATCATGTGGTACCCTTCTTGCAGGCTCATCCTGACATGACCCTCCAGCATGACAATGCCTCCAGCCATACTGCTTGTTCTATGCATGATTGCCTGCAGGATTGCCTGCAGGAATGTCAGTGTTCTGCCATGGCCAGCGAAGAGCCCGGATCTCAATCCCAATGAGCATGTCTGGAACCTGTTGGATCGGAGGGTGAGGGCTAGGGCCATTCCCCCCAGAAATGTCCGGGAACTTGCAGGTGCCTTGGTGGAAGAGTGGGGTAACATCTCACAGCAAGAACTGGCAAATTTGGTGCAGTCCATGAGGAGGAGATGCACTGCAGTACTTAATGCAGCTGGTGGCCACACCAGATACTGACAGTTACTTTTGAATGAACCCCCCCTTTGTTCAGGGACACATTTTTCCATTTCTGTTGGTCACATGTCTGTGGAACTTGTTCAGTTTATGTCTCAGTTGTTGAATCTTGTTATGTTCATACAAATATTTACACATGTTAAGTTTGCTGAAGATAAATGCAGTTGACAGTGAGAGGATGTTTCTTCTTTTGCTGAGTTTATTTCAAATATGTATAGCATATAAATATATCTATAGTTTTTCAACCAAATGAGTACAAACATAGTTGCAGGCTAGCAATTCATTAAAAATAAATCTGACGTTTTTGGTTTTACCTGCTGGGCCAATTCTCAGTTTGTGTTTCTAAATAGCAGTGTGTGTGGAAGTTATGTGTCTATGCCATAATTCTTCAGTAACCTAGTTTCCCCCAAGCTGAGACTCTCACTGCTGAACTGAGCTGAACTGACTGTGTTACTTAGGAACAAAAATTTTGCATAGAGTAAAACACTAATGCAATATTCACTGCATGAGAAACTAGGCAATGCTCCCGTTTCAGCACTCAGGGTACCAGAGGTGTACCTCACTGTTAGGCCTGATGCAGACCTTACTTCTTTCTCTCTCCTTTCATCTATTCTCATCCTTTCTCTTCTCGTTTCGTCTCTTATCTTATTTTCTCTTCTCTTCAACATACAGTACCAATCAAAAGTTTGGACACACCTACTCATTCAAGGCTTTTTCTTTATTTTTACTATTTTCTACATTGCAGAATAATAGTGAACACATCAAAACTATGAAATGACACACATGGAATCATGTAAATTAGTAGCCAAAAAAAGTGTGAAACAAATCCAAATATATTTTATATTTGAAAATCTTCAAAGTAGCCACCCTTTGCCTTGATGGCAGCTTTGCACACAATTGGCATTCTCTCAACCAGCTTCACCTGGAATGCTTTTCCAACAGTCTTGAAGGAATGTACACATATGCTGAGCAGTTGTTGGCTGATTTTCCTTCACTCTGCGGTCCAACTCATCCCAAACCATCTCAATTGGGTTGAGGTCGGGTGATTGTGGAGGCCAGTGATAATCCCACTAAGTGCAAACCAGATGGGATGGCGTATCACTGCAGAAAACTGTGGTAGCCATGCTGTTTAAGTGTGCCTTGGTATTCTAAAATCACAGACAGTGTCACCAGCAAAGCACCCCCACACCATCACACCTCTTCTTCCATGCTTCGCAGTGGGAACCACACATGAGGAGACCATCCGTTCACCTACTCTGCATCTCATGACAGTTGGAATCAAATTTGGACTCTTCAGACCAAAAGACTTCCACCGGTCTAATGTCCATTGTGTGTGTTTCTTGGCCCAAGCAAGTCTCTTCTTCTTATTGGTGTCCTTTAGTAGTGGTTTCTTTGCAGCAATTCAACCATGAAGGCCTGATTCACGCAGTCTCCTCTGAAGAGTTGATGTTGAGATTTGTCTGTTACTTGAACTCTTTGAAGCATTTCTTTGGGCTGCAATCTGAGGTGCAGTTAACTCTAATTCATTCATCCTCTGCAGCAGAGGTAACTCTGTCTTCCTTTCCTGTGGCGGTCCTCATGAGAGCCAGTTTCATCATAGCGCTTGATGGTTTTTGTGACTGCACTTGAAGAAACTTTCCGGATTGACTGACATTCATGTCTTAAAGTAATGATGGACTGTCGTTTCTCTTTACAATGTAGAAAATAGTAATAATAAATTAAAACCCTTGAATGATTAGGTGTGTCCAAACTTTTGACTGGTACTGTAGCTCTAAAACTGAAAAGCTCAAGTAAACACAATTCAGGGGTATTATTTCAGTGTCTAATACAGGGAGGCTTTGACAAGGTGTTGATACTTTTGCCAACCCGTTATCAGGAAACCCATAATTTATTACACAACAGAGCCAACTTCACGATCAAATACTCTTCATCACCCATAATGATCAGACACTATCTGTGATATCCAGTGGAGAACAGGCCAACAATATAATTAACAAAACTTGGATTAAGTAAGTTTTTCTGAAACTGGATGTATGTTAGTGAATAGTTGCGTACTTCATTGCATTGTTCACGTTTGTATGAGCAAAATATTTTTCTCCCTCTGTTTCTCTCCCTATGTCCCTTCACATAGCGCTACCTGTGTTTCACTGAGGCTACAGAGGTGAAGCCTCCAGAGGACTTGCAGGACCTGGGGGTTAGGTTCCTGCAGCCCTTCGTCAACCTGCTGTCCAAGGCCACCTATTGGTGGATGAACACATTCATCACGGCAGCCCACTGCCGCCCCATCGACCTCAAGGTCATCGGCAAGCTGCCTATCGCTATGCGAGCCCTCACCAACTACCTGAAGCTCCGCAAGGCTTTCGAGAGCCAGAGGGTAAAGGTAGTAATACTACTTTACTTCTCTCACACTGAGCATGTGAGAGAGAGAGAGAGAGAGAGAGAGAGAGAGAGAGAGAGAGAGAGAGAGAGAGAGAGAGAGAGAGAGAGAGAGAGAGAGTTAGAGATAGAGAGAGGCTAAGGGGTCGAGAGATAGGGAGAGGGTAGTGTAAGAGATAGAGAGAGAAAACAAATCCAATTTTGATAAACTCCCATATCTACTGGGTGAAATTCCACAGTGTACCATCACAGCAGCAACATTTGTGACCTGTTGCCACAAGAAAAGGGCAGCCAGTGAAGAACAAACACCATTGTAAATACAAACCATATTTATGCTTATTTATTTTCCCTTGTGTACCCTTAACCATTTGTACATCGTTGCAACACTGTATATATATACGTAATATGACATTTGTAATGTCTTTATTGTTTTGAAACTGATGTTTGTGTAATGTTTACTGTTAATTTTGATTGTTTATTTAATCCACAACCTGCATTCAGAATGACTGCCTGGGTTAGGAACATAGTGAGGAGACTACCAAAACCATTTAAACTAACAGGTGCAATAAATCAAACTAACTGATTGAATTAGTTTAGTGAAATGTATGTTATATATCTATCATAAGATTAATCAATCAATCAATGTACATGCACAGATATTAAAAACAATCCTAAAATGTCTACCTGCAGTAGAGCATGCTGGGAAATCTGATAATGATGGGCGTGGTTTTGATGGGAACGTTTAACGCTCCAGAGAGTAAAACTGACACAATCACACTCTCACACTCAGCACTGGTTATTAACACCAACACTGGGCTTATTTTACACCACTGAGTGTTAATTTCACTCTTAGAGAGTTCATTTTTCTCCTGAATCAACACTAGAAATGTTTCACTGATAAATCAACACGAGGTAACACTGGCCAATTTGCTGTGAGGAAATTAATCTGCTGAAAGAGAGAGAGAGAGAGACAGGGAGGGAGAGAGAGAGAGACAGAGAGAGAGACAGAGAGAGAGAGAGAGAGAGAGAGTGAGACAGAGAGAGAGAGACAGAGAGAGAGACAGAGAGAGAGAGAGAGAGAGAGAGAGTGAGACAGAGAGAGTGAGACAGAGAGAGAGAGAGAGACAGAGAGACAGAGACAGAGAGAGAGAGACAGAGAGAGAGACAGAGACAGAGAGAGAGAGAGAGAGAGAGAGAGAGAGACAGAGAGAGAGAGACAGAGAGAGAGAGAGACAGAGAGAGAGAGAGAGAGAGAGAGAGAGAGCACACACCAATTATTGTAAATGTTGATTTATAACATCATGCAAATGTCCAGTATGAATAAGGTCTCTAAAAATATAAATATGACATAAGAGGACATTAATCTGCAGAGTTTTGCTGTTTGGGAGAGAAGCTTTTATAAGGATCAGCTTGAATGTTCCACACAGCGACGAATAAATACACTATCAAGCCTTTATATAAGAGCAGATTGCACAATATGTTTGGGTTGATTTGGATGTTCTTCTTGAAGCATGACATCCTGTTTCCATTGCTTTGCATCATTGTAGCTTGTCAAGTTGGATTGTGTGAAAATGGGAATAGGAATAATTAATTAAAAAGCATCCATTTGAGTTGTTCTCCAATGGCCTGTCCTGGATTGACATCTCAGTTTAATTGCAGCAATTAAACTGAGATGGATCTTCCTGGTAATCATTGTTCTCTATTGTTATAAAACTGAACTATCATATCCCCACTCACACGCACACACTTCCCACTTGTTTTCCATGAAAAGTCGAGTGCTTTCACCCTGCGTGGGGTCAGAGAGTCCCATCGTTCACAGTAGAATGAGAATGACCTTTGCCCCTTTTTAGTTTAGTGTTCCTGTTCTCCTCTCCTTCATCCCTCTGCTTCATCCTTCCATCCTTCCATCTTTACACCGCAGCACTAGCATTATGCAGTCGGAATGATTTTCAGTGGAATATTTTGTCATTACTGTGGAACTAGAAAGCCATATAAATGCATACATATTAAATCCATGTTTGGATTTGGGTGAGATCCAGTGTGTAGAGTGACAGATCCTATATGAGCCTGAACGCAAGGTGTTGGTAACGGCTTGGTACGTGATGTGTATGTAACAGACTAAGCTGCTAAGCTGCTTAGCTTAGCAAATAATTCATGAAGCTCGACCCCAAGACTTCTGGCTTGCTAGCACGCGTCACCGCCCTCCCGACGCATCGTACCAGTCGGCGCCAAGAGAAAAGCTAGCAAGAGAAAAGCTAGCAAGAGAAAAGCTAGCAAGAGAAAAGCTAGCAAGAGAAAAGCTAGCTATGCGTTGGCGCAAGTAGGGACACTTCAGGCTGAGGAGTGAGTTTCACTCATACCCATGGGCTACATGTACATGTGTATGTCTCCATGAAACTGGAACGTTTCGGAAGTGAATGTGAATTAACAGAAGCAGAAGAACAAAATGTGGTTTATTTATGTGTCTGCACCTGTGCTCTCTGTATTAAAGAGCCTGACCAGAGGGTGGCTCCAAGCCAGGCCAATCACCCCTTAGAGAGGAGTGGAAAAACTAGGAGGACACACACATCACACACACACAGACACAGAGGCTTCTTTAAGATGGCTTACTAACTAACTCTAAGTGTGTAAACATTACACAATGCATTGTCAGAGGGGTTGACTACAATCAATATTTCAACATTCAAAATGTTTGGCCTTCATGCAGCGTACATGGAGGGTTTCAACCTTTTGAGATCGGACAAACTATTTGACTGCACACAAACACCTGAATGCCTGAATGCTGGTGTATTGTCAGATCTGAGCAAACTTCTTCTGTGAAGTCCCATTGTGTGATATGCCGATGTCACAGTAGCCTGAGTCATTAAGACTGAAGTCAGGAGATGGTAAACTGGGAAGACATCATTACTAAGGAACCACTGATTGAAAAAGCATGAGAACTACGCACTTCTCTTTCTCCCCTCATTTAAACACTGAATACCATTAAACACTTAATCCCATTAAACACTGAATTATATTAAACAGTGAATTCCATTCAACACTGAATTCCATTCAACACTGAATTCAATTAAACACTGAATTATATTAAACAGTGAATTCCAATCAACACTGAATACCATTAAACACTTAATCCTATTCAACACTGAATCCTATTCAACACTGAATCCTATTCAACACTGAATGCCATTAAACACTGAATGTATATATATATGGAATTCACTGTATATTAAACAGTGAATTCCATTCAACACTGAATGCCATTAAACACTGAATTCCAGGTTCCACGGAGGTTCCTTTTCTGTAGGTGTGATTCTCACTGGCTCCTGATCACATTGGGTATGCAGGTTTTTGTTCCAGCTAATTATCTTTTCATGTTCCTGGATGAATGATGAAAGGCCTTGTTTTGCTTGTGTAAAAAAAACCACAGGGAATAATTGGAACTTGGGTAGGACTGTACATGGACATTTGACTTTTCACTGTTTTTCCTGATACAACCATGATGTCCTTCCTCTTGCAGAGGCCTCTGGGCTCTATGCCGCAGGGCCCTAAGTGGATTTGGAGGGCCCTACGCCAGGCGTTTGGACGGCCCCTCATCATAAGCATCACCTTCCGCTTCCTGGCTGACCTTCTGGGCTTCGCTGGGCCCCTCTGTATCTCTGGCATCGTCCATCACATCAGCAAGGACAACCGCACCATACAGCCCCCGGTGAGAAGACATTATACGTACACCAGTAGACGGCTGCTGAGGGGAGGATGGCTCGTAGTAATGCCTGGAATGGAGTCAATAGATTGGTATCAACCACATGTTTGATACCATTCCGTTGACTCCATTCCAGGCATTACTATGAGCCGTCCTCGTATGTATGCAAGGTTGAATACAACCTTGCATACGTTTGAAAGCTCTACAATTTTTACACAATTTTTATCCTAGATGCCTTCCACTTACAGGCATGCCTAATTTAAACATTTTTTAACAACATGATGCTCTCTCCTCCAGGAGTATGATCTCTCCTCCAGGAGTATGCCCTCTCCTCCAGGAGTATGCCCTCTCCTCCAGGAGTATGCTCTCTACTCCAGGAGTATGCTCTCTCCTCCAGGAGTATGCTCTCTCCTCCAGGAGTATGCGCTCTCCTCCAGGAGTATGCGCTCTCCTCCAGGAGTATCATCTCTCCTCCAGGAGTATGATCTCTCCTCCAGGAGTATGCCCTCTCCTCCAGGAGTATGCCCTCTCCTCCAGGAGTATGCCCTTTCCTCCAGGAGTATGATCTCTCCTCCAGGAGTATGATCTCTCCTCCAGGAGTATGCCTTCTCCTCCAGGAGTATGCCCTCTCCTCCAGGAGTATGCCCTCTCCTCCAGGAGTATGCTCTCTCCTCCAGGAGTATGCTCTCTCCTCCAGGAGTATGATCTCTCCTCCAGGAGTATGATCTCTCCTCCAGGAGTATGCCCTCTCCTCCAGGAGTATGCCCTCTCCTCCAGGAGTATGCTCACTGCTCCAGGAGTATGCTCTCTCCTCCAGGAGTATGCTCCTCCTCCAGGAGTATGCTCTCTCCTCCAGGAGTATGCTCTCTCCTCCAGGAGTATGCGCTCTCCTCCAGGAGTATGCGCTCTCCTCCAGGAGTATGCGCTCTCCTCCAGGAGTATGCGCTCTCCTCCAGGAGTATGCGCTCTCCTCCAGGAGTATGATCTCTCCTCCAGGAGTATGATCTCTCCTCCAGGAGTATGCGCTCTCTCCAGGAGTATGCTCTCCCTCCAGGAGTATGCCCTCTCCTCCAGGAGTATGCCCTCTCCTCCAGGAGTATGCGCTCTCCTCCAGGAGTATGCTCTCTCCTCCAGGAGTATGCTCTCTCCTCCAGGAGTATGCCTCTCCTCCAGGAGTATGCTCTCCTCCAGGAGTATGATCTCTCTCCAGGAGTATGCCCTCTCCTCCAGGAGTATGCCCTCTCCTCCAGGAGTATGCTCACTGCTCCAGGAGTATGCTCTCTCCTCCAGGAGTATGCTCCTCCTCCAGGAGTATGCTCTCTCCTCCAGGAGTATGCTCTCTCCTCCAGGAGTATGATCTCTCCTCCAGGAGTATGATCTCTCCTCCAGGAGTATGCGCTCTCCTCCAGGAGTATGCGCTCTCCTCCAGGAGTATGATCTCTCCTCCAGGAGTATGATCTCTCCTCCAGGAGTATGCGCTCTCCTCCAGGAGTATGATCTCTCCTCCAGGAGTATGCGCTCTCCTCCAGGAGTATGCTCTCTCCTCCAGGAGTATGATCTCTCCTCCAGGAGTATGCTCTCTCCTCCAGGAGTATGCTCCTCCTCCAGGAGTATGCTCTCTCCTCCAGGAGTATGATCTCTCTCCTCCAGGAGTATGATCTCTCCTCCAGGAGTATGCTCTCCTCCAGGAGTATGCGCTCTCCTCCAGGAGTATGCGCTCTCCTCCAGGAGTATCTCTCCTCCAGGAGTATGATCTCTCCTCCAGGAGTATGCACTCTCCTCCAGGAGTATGCGCTCTCCTCCAGGAGTATGATCTCACCTCCAGGAGTATGCGCTCTCCTCCAGGAGTATGCTCTCTCCTCCAGGAGTATGATCTCTCCTCCAGGAGTATGCGCTCTCCTCCAGGAGTATGCCCTCTCCTCCAGGAGTATGCCCTCTCCTCCAGGAGTATGCCCTCTCCTCCAGGAGTATGCCCTCTCCTCCAGGAGTATGCTCTCTCCTCCAGGAGTATGCGCTCTCCTCCAGGAGTATGCTCTCTCCTGAAGAAAAGGTATTTTGATGATTGTGTTGAATGTCACTGAGTTAGTTAAGCAATAGGATTTCTAAAGAGGAGCTGATTTGGAAACATTTGGTGGCCATGTTGTCTGTAGTCACTCATAGAAGGCATATGGTGTTCTCCTCTGTCTCCATCTTGACAGTGTGTTTGATCCGAGGGTAGACTAAAATAGTCGCCCCCGGAAGAGATGAAAGATTAAAGAGAGATATCAAGCTAAAAATATCGCCATTAGACAGACAAGAAAAGGCTGTGTAGTCAACTGATAAATGCATTGTCATGGAACATGGCAATAGGGGCAGCAGGTAGCCTAGTGGTTAGAGCATTGGACTAGTAACCGAAAGGTTGCAAGATCGAATCCCTGAGCTGACAAGGTAAAAATCTGTCATTCTGACCCTGAACAAGGAAGTTAACCCACCTTTCCTAGGTTGTAATTGAAAATAAGAATTTGTTCCTAACTGACTTGCCTAGTTAAATAAAGACACTAATATTTGCTTTTTGTGAATGCGTGGAATGGAGCACCCAGATGTTCTGAGCACTCGAAAGAATGCATGGGAGTGCATTCAAAGAAAGTATTTAATTTGACATACACTCGGGACAGGAGTCAGCTGTATTTCATTATAACACTGTAAAAAGTGTGTGAGAGGGAGTGGGAGAAGGGGGAGAGGGGGGGGGGCGAGAAAGAGACAAGTAGAAATCCTCTGTGTACAACATAAAACACCAAATAATGCATGCAGAGCAGAATTAGGCCGATACCTGATAATTATCAAAATCCAGAAAAGAGTGGTTAAATTCTACAACCACCTAAAACGAAGCGATTTCCAAACTTTCCATAAGAAAGACATCACTTACAGAAATATGGAGAAGAGTCCCCTAAGCAAGCTGGTCCTGGGGCTCTTTTCACAGACCCCACAGAGCCCCAGGACAACAACACAATTACACCCAACCAAATCATGAGAAAACTCAAATCTATTTACTTGACACATTGGAAAGAATGAACAAAACTGAGCAAACTAGAATGCTATTTGGCCCTAAACAGAAAGTACACAGTGGCAGAATACCTGACCACTGTAACTGACCCAAAATTAAGGAACTCTTTGACTATGTACAGACTCAGTGAGTATAGCTTTGCAATTGAGAATTCTAAAACAAACCCAATTTTGATAAACTCCCATATCTACTGGGTGAAATACCACAGTGTACCATCACAGCAGCAACCAGTGGAGAACAAACACCACTGTAAATACATCCCATATTTATGTTTATTTATTTTCCCTTTTGTACTTTCAGTTTTTCACATCGTTACAACACTGTATATATACATAATATGACATTTGTAACGTCTTTATTCTTTTGGAACTTCTGTGAGTAATATTTACCGTACATTTTTATTGCTTATTTCACTTTTGTTTATTATCTTCTTCACTTGCTTTGGCAATGTTAACATATGTTTCCCATGCCAATAAAGCCCTTGAATTGAGAGAGAGAGGTCCTAAGCATATTAACCTGTAAAAGAAAAGGGTTCATATTGAAACAAAAAGGATTGAATTATTTTTCTAAATGATTTATAGCCCTAATAGAATGATGCATTTATTACATGTCTTGTTCCAGTATGAATGGCTCCTTAGAGATAGGAGAGAAGATATCCCTCTCGTCTGAGACCCTTTATGGCATAATCCGAGGTCAGGGTTCACACCTGAAGGATGACCTCTGTTGGTGTATTGCTCTTCCTTAAGACAGTGGATTTGTTATGGGAATGACCCCAGTCTTGGTGTGATTCACTGGTAGAACTGAATGACATCCATCATCATTACAGTGCAGAGAGAGAGTGAGAGAGAGTGCTCCAAGAACAGCTGGCCAGAGTGTTATGGTGTGTAATTAGATAAGATACAACAGATTACTCAGATCACTCAGACGACTTTAAGTGGACTGTTGATTGATCATTTTAAGGAATTTCTGGGAGTTATTCTCCTCAGTGGATTAGGAATGGTTCAGTAATTTCCTTATAGAAAATCAAAGCATTTCCCCCTCTAATGTACATGTTCTCTTTGATGCTTGATTACCGTCTTGTAAACAGATGTGGTTGGATATTAGTAGTAGATCTCTGTTGTAGATTTTTTTTAACCTGCCATTTCATTACAGTCACAGTCAGACTCACCATACTGGAGTGGCTGTTCTTTCCCTTACCCTCCCTGCTGGTAGCTTCTGGGAAGATCGCAATTGTGTACACCTTGTATCCTTTCTCCTCATCTCCTTCTCAAAACCCATTGGATGAGAAAGCCAGAGGTACCGCCCCTCATACCTTCTCCTCCAATGGGTTTTGAGAAGGAGATGAGGAGTATATAATTGACCAGTGGTGGGAAAAGTAGCCGATTCTCATACTTGAGTAAAGTAAAGATTCCTTAATAATAGAACATTATTCAAGTTAAAGTCACCCAATAAAATACTACTTAAGTAAAAGTCTAAAAGTATTTGGTTTTAAATATACTTAGGTATCAAAAGTAAAAGTACAAATAATTTCAAATTGCTTATTAAGCAAACCAGACGTTTTTTGGGGGGGTTATTTACGGATAGCCAGGGGCACACTCCAACACGCAGACATCATTTACAAATTAAGCATTTACAAATCAAGTATGGGAAATTGGACCATTTTCCTGTCCTGCTAAGCATTCAAAATGTAATGTCAGAGTACTTTTGGGTGTCAGGGAAAATGTATGGAGTAAAAAGTACATTATTTTCATTACGAACATAGTGAAGTAAAAGTAGTCAAAAAGATAAATAGTAAAGTACAGATACCCCCTTAAACTACTTAAGTAGTACTTTAAAATATGTTTTACTTTCCACCATGTACTTTCCACCACTGCAATTGAGATCTTCCCCCTGTCTGTGTGAGTAGGATACTGACTGGCCGTACTGGGTTTCTCTCGCTGTGCTTTCAGATAAAGCTGCTGGGGGTCTACTTTATCTCCTCTCAAGAGTTCTTGGCGAATGCCTACGTGCTAGCCGTGCTGCTGTTCTTCGCCCTCATCCTGCAGAGAACCTTCCTCCAGGCCTCGTATTATGTGGCTATTGAGACTGGCATCAATTTACGAGGGGCTATACAGGTACTGTACTGTAGGCTGATATACGGTAGGGACCACATAGCAAAAATGTGGATCTCTACAGTGTGATCTCTGTAGACTTTCACATACATCACACATTGATTCTTATTCTCTATTACTTAGCAACAGCGCTAGAAAAGCATCTGCAGTGTCAATACCTCTATATTGTGCAGTGTGCTTGTCTATTGCAGCTAAGTGTAACTCATAAAGGGTAGGGTCACACATGGTTTCCTATGTTGGGGGTATTATACACGTGTAGCAGAGGGAACTAAGAATGAATGTTGCCAAGCGACATCATATTTTAGGTGAGTTATAGTAAGGCTATGTCCTCAGGTAACCATAAAAACACAGGTTCATTGATTGGTTTCCCTATGATGTGTCTGGCTGTGTTCTCCTTCCAGACTAAGATCTACAATAAGATCATGCGGCTGTGCACCTCCAACATGTCCATGGGGGAACTGACCGTAGGACAGATTTGTAACCTGGTGGCCATAGATACCAACCAGCTCATGTGGTTCTTCTTCCTCTGTCCCAACCTGTGGGCCATGCCAGTCCAGGTGAGACCTATTCTCTTCTACCCTACTTTACTCTACACTAGTTTACTCAACACTACAATACACTACTCTACTTGATTAGGGTAGGTCCTGTACAGTTTTATTTGATTCTATTCTATCCGGGTCTATTCAGTTTGGTTCTAGTCTAGTCTACTGTATTAAAGGTAAAGCCAGGATGTTTCTACCCAGGGTAGAAAAGGAAAGAAGCCCATCAGGCAGAAAAGAAGCACCCCATGGAGTTGAAGTAGATTCATGGCATGTTGTATATTCCATCAAAACACTGTGACCTTCAAGTTTATGCTCCCTGCCCCATGGCATGTATAAGTTTATGCTCCCTGCCCCATGGCATGTATACGTTTATGCTCCCTGCCCCATGGCATGTATAGGTTTATGCCCCCATGGCATGGCATGTATAAGTTTATGCTCCCTGCCCCATTATGCTCCCTGCCCCATGGCATGTATACGTTTATGCTCCCTGCCCCATGGCATGTATAGGTTTATGCCCATGGCATGTATACGTTTATGCTCCCTGCCCCATGGCATGTATACGTTTATGCTCCCTGCCCCATGGCATGTATACGTTTATGCTCCCTGCCCCATGGCATGTATACGTTTATGCTCCCTGCCCCATGGCATGGCATGTATACGTTTATGCTCCCTGCCCCATGGCATGTATACGTTTATGCTCCCTGCCCCATGGCATGTATACGTTTATGCTCCCTGCCCCATGGCATGTACTCCCTGCCCCATGGCATGTATGCTCCCATGCCCCCCCATGGCATGTATACGTTTATGCTGCCCCATGGCATGTATACCATGGCATGTATACGTTTATGCTCCCTGCCCCATGGCATGTATACGTTTATGCTCCCTGCCCCATGGCATGTATACGTTTATGCTCCCTGCCCCATGGCATGTATACGTTTATGCTCCCTGCCCCATGGCATGTATACGTTTATGCTCCCTGCCCCATGGCATGTATACGTTTATGCCCCTGCCCCATGGCATGTATTTATGCTCCCTGCCCCATGGCATGTGTACGTTTATGCTCCCTGCCCCATTATTTATGCTCCCTGCCCCATGGCATGTATACGTTTATGCTCCCTGCCCCATGGCATGCTCCCTGCCCCATGGCATGTATACGTTTATGCTCCCTGCCCCATGCTCATGTATACGTTTATGCTCCCTGCCCCATGGCATGTACGTTTATGCTCCCTGCCCCATGGCATGTATATGCTCCCTGCCCCATGGCATGTATACGCATGGCATGTATACGTTTATGCTCCCTGCCCCATGGCATGTATACGTTTATGCTCCCTGCCCCATGGCATGTATACGTTTATGCTCCCTGCCCCATGGCATGTATACGTTTATGCTCCCTGCCCCATGGCATGTATACGTTTATGCTCCCTGCCCCATGGCATGTATACGTTTATGCTCCCTGCCCCATGGCATGTATACGTTTATGCTCCCTGCCCCATGGCATGTATAAGTTTATGCATCCCTGCCCCATGGCATGTATTTATGCTCCCTGCCCCATGGCATGTATGTTTATGCTCCCTGCCCCATGGCATGTATACGTTTATGCTCCCTGCCCCATGGCATTATGCTCCCTGCCCCATGGCATGTATACGTTTATGCTCCCTGCCCCATGGCATGTATACGTTTATGCTCCCTGCCCCATGGCATGTTACGTTTATGCTCCCTGCCCCATGGCATGTATACGTTTGCTCCCTGCCCCATGCATGTATACCTCCCTGCCCCATGGCATTTATACGTTTATGCTCCCTGCCCCATGGCATTTACGTTTATGCTCCCTGCCCCATGGCATTTATAGTTTATGCTCCCTGCCCCATGGCATGTATACGTTTATGCTCCCTGCCCCATGGCATTTATAGTTTATGCTCCCTGCCCCATGGCATGTTTATGTTTATGCTCCCCCCATGGCATGTATACGTTTATGCCCCTGCCCCATGGCATGTATAGGTTTATGCTCCCTGCCCCATGGCATTTATAGGTTTATGCTCCTGCCCCATGGCATTTATAGTTTATGCTCCCTGCCCCATGGCATTTATAGTTTATGCTCCCTGCCCCATGGCATTTATAGGTTTATGCTCCCTGCCCCATGGCATGTATAGTGGCATTTATACGTTTATGCTCCCTGCCCCATGGCATTTATAGGTTTATGCTCCCTGCCCCATGGCATTTATAGGTTTATGCCCCTGCCCCATGGCATGTATACGTTTATGCTCCCTGCCCCATGGCATGTGTACGTTTATGCTCCCTGCCCCATGGCATGTGTAGTTAATGTTAAGCAGTGAGGCTCTCTAATATCCCATCTCTATATCCGTACATGGAAATGGAAGGAAGGTGTTGGGGGTAAAAAAACATGTATATCAGTATATCAGTTACTGGTTTGATGTTCCCAGACTATTAAATAAAAACAGGAGTTCTCACAAATGTAATCTTCCAATATATTGTTCCAGGCTTGTTCCAGGCAGCTTTGGTATTGTTCTATCTCCTAGCCTGGAACTACAATCAGTGGTGCAGATACACAACCCTTATGAAGAACACCTGATGGATCAGGGGATGGATCAGGGGGAACCAGGGGCCTTTAAAAGTGTTTTACTTTTCCTTAGTTTGTCTTCTTGTCCTGCTTTTGTCGTGGGCGTCTTGTTGTTTGCCCAATATACTTGTCTGTCTGTTGGTCAGTCAGTCAGTCTGGTAAGAGAAGTTTCTTTGTTAGTTCAAGCTGAGAGTTCCCTTATCTCTCTCTACCAGGGAGAACGCTGTGTCTCCCGACTCACATTTTCCTTCTTTCTCTCTCTCTCTCTCACACTCTCTCTTTTCCCTGGTAGAGTAAGATTCCATTTTGTTACCTTTCATTTGTGTTCTTCACAATGTGACATTGTGTGCATTTAACAAGAGTAAAAATCCTAGGCCCAAACCACTGTAGAAAACAAGCTTAGAGTAACAGTGTAACAGTGGTTCTGACTGACACTATAGGCACACGGATTCGTTTTTGGGATTAAGTAGAGGAGTGAAGAAGACTGTCTGGGGGGGTTCATAATGCATGAAATTGAAAACGATAACAGCTAAATGAAATACGTTGGGCTACACTAAGAATACTTTAGGAAGTTTAGTTGAACTATTTGTTCCTGTCCAAACGAGGGGAGAATGAACGGGTGAATCCATGTCAGAAAACAATTTACTACTGGATGTGTTTTATATGAATGGTTTTCTCAGCTCAGGCACATGTGTGTCCATATCAACCCCTCTGACTTACAGCGTTGACAATATTTTGATTCTTGCCTCGTATTTCAAAGGCATAGAGTAGTTAGTTGTAACTACAATTATTCAGCAGCATTACTACGCCTCTGATCCTCCTTCGCTATAATTCTCTCCTCTTTTTGTGCATAAGGCCAATTCCAAGGAGTTCAACAGATGTCAAGAGAGTCCATTTTCCAATATAATGTTCCAGGCAGCCTTGGTGACACATATTTTTGGTCCTCTATAATTGAATTTCCCTTTTTCATTTGATTCACTTGTTCATGAAACCAGCATATTTTTGTGCCCAAGTCCTATTCCAAAGAGTTCAAGACCATTTTCAAGATTGGTCCTCTTAATGTGGACAATCTAATAAAAAGCAAACATTTCACACACACACAAATAGTTAGAAAGGTGCTAAATAACAGAAAAGTAAAATTGTGAAAACATAAAGAAGGTTGCACACTCCCACACTCCCACACTCTCAATGAGTTATTGGGTATCACCAACATTTTAGCACACAGGGCCTTCTTCAGGGTTACATAATGAGATCTGCCAGAGAAAAAAACAGTGGCCAAGGTTTTACAACCATACTGGATACCAATGACCCCATCAAAAGGTTCAGACATCTACGTGTGAAGGTGTTGGACTCATAGACACAGGGCTGCAGGTTTAAGTCTCACTCTGGCTACTTCCTAAATCTGCTCTGGTCTTCTAACATAGCA
The DNA here is from genome assembly GCF_018296145.1 of Oncorhynchus tshawytscha. Lineage (NCBI taxonomy): Eukaryota > Metazoa > Chordata > Actinopteri > Salmoniformes > Salmonidae > Oncorhynchus > Oncorhynchus tshawytscha. The sequence goes on from NC_056429.1 coordinate 11,294,865, forward strand.
TTACAATCCATTCTAATTCTAGCCAGATCCCTTTCATCTGTTTTTCCCTGTAGTCACTGTCAGTTTAAAAGTCTTTGTTAAGGCTTAAAGTGCAAGTGATAGAAAACACCAAATATCAGTTGGCATAGTGTAATATACAGTTAAATATTCACTATTAGCAATTTCTGATTTGATTTTTTGACAATAAAGTGCTGTATATAGGGCGCCAGAGGAAGGAAGAGCGGTAGCAGATGTGACACCATAGGGATGGTGCCAGGTTTTGTCCAGACGTGACGCTTGTCATTCAGGGCAAAGAGTTCAATCTTGATTTCATCAGACCAGAGAATCTTGTATTTCATGGTCTGAGAGTCTTTTAGGTGCCTTGTGTGTAGATATATAGATGTAGATATATATATATATATATATATATATATATTTTGCTGCAGCATACTGTGGATGTGGTGCATTGTGGAGAAATATTGTGGGAGGAGAAAGAATCGCTGACTAATTAACATATTTTAATGCGTGCCGTGTAAGTGGCTATATTTGTTTTACCCATTAGTGAGAGTCGTGTACCAATGTAAGTGATATGTGGCAGTAGTTCCCAGACAATTAATTGTATGTATACATGAAACAGATCAGAGTGGTAGCAGGTCTTAAACCTTTTACTGGTGACCTATTTGTGACCGACTGCCTCGATTTGGTCTTATGTAGTACAATTTTAAGTGGTGTTTTTTAAATTGGATAAAAGTAGAGACTCAGAGCTAGAAAATGTTGCAATAAAAATGACTTTCTGACTTAAAAATTAGAAACTGAATTAGAAACTTATGTCTGAAAATGTAGCTAGACTCTTATACATAGATAAACGCTTTACGGCAGACTGGAACCACTTAACTCTGTTTTGTTTGTAGCATCTTGTTTGGCCAGCGTTGTGTCAAGTCACTCTGGTTCACACTGACCGTGGCATGTGCAGAAAGTAGCCCATCACTTTTCACAATTTATCTGTCGATAGCACTTGCTAAATTCAGATGTTGTTGAGAAATGTGCCAAACTTTTGTAGTTCTCGATGGTTAACGTTGTATCTTTCAAAAACATAGAGGTAGAAAGGACTGTCAACACATTCTGAGCAGCTCACATTATAAACAGAGGCATGCTACATGGCAGACCAATCCAAACTCATCTCCCGGCATGCTCATGTCCATTCTCTCTGTTCTTCCCTGCAATCATGGCCAGTTTGGAAACCTTTGTTTAGGCCTCTAGAAATACAAGTGATATAAAACACCTAGTATTCATTAATATTCTGTAATATGCTAATTAATACAGCCAACCTGCTTGCTATAATATCTTGGAATTATAGTAAAATACTGTAGAAATACTTATCTTACTGTTTAATGGTGTGTATTGTACTGTGTTTCATTGCTCTGGCAACAAGTTACCGTCAACATCTCAGTATTGTATTGGCACAATCCAGACATAATCAGAGATATATCTTAAACCATCTTACTGTAGTTCAAATTCATTTGAAGACCAATGTATCCTTAACTACAACATTTTCATTAAAGGATAATACTGTATGCACAAACTCTAAATTGCTAGGGACAAGAGCACCCACTAAATGACCAAAATGTTTTTGTAAATGTGAAAATGAAAATGTGCAAAGAACACTGGGTAATATGTCGCTGCATGGGTAAATCCGGTAATATACTATAAAAAAAATGGGTTACCGTAAAATGTATTACTGTAAAATTGATTATACTAGCTGTACTGTAAAATAAATTACAATAACTTACTGGACAATTGCTGCCAGTAAGTTACTGTACATTTTACAGGAAATGTTTTACAGTGTGGCCCAGGCGAATGTGACAATAGCCCATGTCCCTTCACAGAGGTGGGCCACTGAGTGAGCAGCCCTAACTTATGAAAACCCACATCTCACATTTTAGAAGCTAAAATCCCATTTCATCCCATTACAAATAATTTCATATTCAAACATTTAAATTGAACAACAATTCCATGTGAATCCGATAACTCTGATTTGTAGACTTTCCACTGTAGAGTTTGTCATCTTATCATTGATGAGAATGTCTCAGATGACAACCGAACTGACATCATATTCATTAAGTACCACCGCATATGTTCAATTGTTCGGATTACCAGAATATAGTTAATTTCCCACCACCTACTGATGTTCCCAGAATCTCTATATTAACCAAGGTTTTTTTAAACGTAACCTCAGTAGGTTAGAGAGAGGAAAAAAGGGGGGAAGAGGAATTTATGACTGTCATAAACCTATCCCCCAGGCCAACATCATGACACTAGTATGAAATGTCACATCCATCTCCATCACTTAGTGCTGTACCCCTCCCCCTCACTGTGAATCCTGGGGATGTGTGTATCAGGCTGTCACCGTGAGGATGCCAGGACATACAGGACAGGAGCCAAGGCCAGGTGGAGGAACACAACACATTAATCATCCATCAAGATATCCTTATATCACAATTAAATCATAATTTATTAGCATTACCATACAGATGCCAAGACAGGACAGGAGCCAAGGCCAGGTGAATGAACCCAACATGACTAATCCATCATGTTCAATGCAGTTTCTGTGGTGAAGAATGCAATTAATACAGGCTGGAAAGGTCTCATGATTCACCATGTTTTTGTGAAGGACGAAGCATTGGTTTTAAAAACCTCACACACAACCTCCTGAATGTTTGTGCAGGGACACAGTGTGTGTGTGGATGTGCAGGGTCTGTCTTGTGATTACAGTGCATTCTGAAAGTATTCAGACCCCTTGACTTTTTCCACAATTTGTTACATTACAGCCTTATTCTAAAATGGATTAAATCATTTTTCTTCCTCATCAATCTACACATAATACCCCATAATGACACAACAAAAACAGATTAAGACATTTGTGCAAATTTATTGAAAAAAAACAACAACTTAAACTTCAAATTTCCATAAGTATTCAGACCCTTTACTCAGTACTTTGTTGAAGCACCTTTGGCAGCGATTACAGCCTTGAGTCTTTTGGGGTATGACGCTACAAACTTGGCAGCTGAAGTAAAATAAATATAAAATAAAACATTTAAATAAAGAAGAAAATAACAATAAAACAACAGTATCAGGGCTTTATACAGGGATTACTAGAACAGAGTCAATGTGCGGGGGCACCGGTTAGTCGAAGGTAATTGAGGTAATATGTACATGCATAGTCACTTTAGAGACAAAGTGACTATGCATGGATAATAAACTGAGAGTAGCAATAGTGTAAAAATGGGGGTGGGGGAACAATGCAAATAGTCTGGGTAGCCATTTGATTAGCTGTTCAGAAGTCTTATGGCTTGGGGGTAGAAGCTGTTAAGAAGCCCTTTGGACCGAGATTTGGCGCTCTGGTACAGCTTGCTGTGCGGTAGTAGAGAGAACAGTCCATGACTAGGGTGGCTTGAGACTTTGGCAATTTTAGGGCCTTCCTCTGACACTGCCTGGTATAGAGGTCCTGGATGGCAGGAAGCTTGGCCCCAGTGATGTACGGAGGCCAAGCAGTTGCCATACCAGGCGGTGATGCAACCGGTCAGGATGCTCTCGATGGTGCAGCTGTAGAACTGGCATGGATCTGAGGACCCATGCCAAATATCTCCTGATGGGGTATAGGCATTGTCGTGCCCTCTTCACGACTGTCTTGGTGTGTTTGATTGGGTTCAAGTCCGGGCTCTGGCTGGGCCACTCAAGGACATTCAGAGACTTGTCCCGAAGCCACTCCTGTGTTGTCTTGTCTGTGTGCTTAGGGTCGTTGTCCTGTTGGAAGGTGAACCTTCGACCCAGTCTGAGGTCCTGAGTGTTCTGAAGCAGGTTTTCATCAAGAATCTCTTTGTACTTTGCTCCGTTCATCTTTCCATCGATTCCAACTAGTCTCCCAGTCCCTGCCGCTGAAAAACATCTCCACAGCATGGTGCTGCATGCAAGGACCTGACGCTGGAGATGAGAAGCAGGTACAGGGAGTCAAACATTTATTCAGGAACAGACATATAACACGACAGGAACAGCGTCAGCACACGGGTAAATAAGGACATATGACAAACAATCCCGAAGCAGGGAACAGAGCTAGGAAACAGACAGGTATAGGGAAGGAAATTACACAAGAAATTGAGTCCATGTGAGTCCAATGAGCGCTGATGCACGTGACGGGGAAAGGCAGGTGTGCGTACTGAAGTTGGCTTGAGTGCGTAATGTTGGGGAGTCTGGCGCCCTCGAGCGCCAGAGGAAGGAAGAGTGGGAGTAGACGTGACACCATAGGGATGGTGCCAGGTTTTGTCCAGACGTGATGCTTGTCATTCAGGGCAAAGAGTTCAATCTTGATTTCATCAGACCAGAGACTCTTCTATTTCTTGGGAGTCTTTTAGGTGCCTTGTGCCTTGTGTGTAGATTGGTATTGTGTGTAGATTGATGAGCATTTTTATTTATTTAATCCATTTTAGAAAAAGGCTGTAACATAACAAAATGTGGAAAAAGTCAAGGGGTCTGAATACTTTCCAAATGCACTGTAATTCTGTCTTTAAATCCACATCCAGATAATTCCATACCAGACAGTTTCCTCCTCATTCATTCACATCTCCTACCACTCTGTCATTATTCAACACATTAATCTCATCTCGATGGTCATTTAATTCCGTTACCTTTGCCTTCTTGGGTACAGGAACAATGGTGGCCATCTTAAAGCAGGTGGGGACAGCAGGGAGATAGGGAGATATTGAATATGTCCATAAACACTCCAGCCAGATGGTCTGCACATGCTCTGAGGACGCGGCTAGGGATGTCAACTGGGCTGGCAGCCTTGCGAGGGTTAACACATTTAAATGTCTTACTCACATCAGCCACAGAGAAGGAGAGTCCACAGTCCTTGGTAGTGGGCCACGTCGGTGGCACTGTATTATCCTCAAAGCGGGCAAAGAAAGTGTTTACTTTGTCTGGATGCAAGACGTCGGTGTCCGTGACGTGGCTGGTTTTCTTTTTGTAGTTCATGATTGTCTGTAGACCCTGCTACTACGTCTTGTGTCTGAGCCGTTGAATTGCGGCTCCACTTTGTCTCTATACTGTTACGGTTTTCTTCCGTTGAAGGAGAGTCGGACCAAAATGCAGCATGGTAAGTTAGATACATGTTTAATAACGAAGAAAAAACGAACAATACAAAAACAACAAACGGAACGTGAAAACCTAAACAGCCTATCTGGTGACAACTAACACAAAGACAGGAACAATCACCCACGAAACACTCAAAGAATATGGCTGCCTAAATATGGTTCCCAATCAGAGACAACGAGAATCACCTGCCTCTGATTGAGAACCGCCTCAGGCAACCATAGACTTTGCTAGAACACCCCACTAAGCCACAATCCCAAAACCTACGAAAACCCCAATACACAAACACACCACAAAATAAACCCATGTCACACCCTGGCCTGACCAAATAAAGAAAGAAAACACAAAATACTAAGACCAGGGCGTGACAGAACCCCCCCCAAGGTGCGGACTCCCGGGCGCACACTTAAACCCATAGGGGAGGGTCCGGGTGGGCGTCTGTCCACGGTGGTGGCTCCGGCTCGGGACGTGGACCCCACTCCAACCAAGTCTTAGTCCACCTGTAACGCGTCCTTTGATTGGCGACCCTCGCCGCCGACCTTGGCCTAATAACCCTCACCAAGGACCCCACTGGACTGAGGGGCAGCTCGGGACTGAGGTAGAAGCTCGGGACTGAGGGGAAGCTCGGGACTGAGGGGAAGCTCGGGACTGAGGGGAAGCTCGGGACTGAGGGGAAGCTCGGGACTGAGGGGTAGCTCGGCACTGAGGTGAAGCTCGGCACTGAGGGGAAGCTCGGCACTGAGGGGAAGCTCGGCACTGAGGGGAAGCTCGGCACTGAGGTGAAGCTCGGCACTGAGGGGAAGCTCGGCACTGAGGGGAAGCTCGGCACTGAGGGGAAGCTCAGCACTGAGAGGAAGCCCAGTACTGAGAGGAAGCCCAGTACTGAGAGGAAGCCCAATACTGAGAGGAAGCTCAGGCAGGTAGTTGGCTCAGGCAGATCCTGGCTAGCTGGTGGTTCTGGCAGATCCTGGCTGACTGGCGGTTCCGGCAGACCCTGGTTGACTGGCGGATCCTGGCTGAATGGCGGATCCAGGCTGAATGGCGGATCTGGAAGATCCTGGCTGACTGGCGGATCCTGGCTGACTGGCGGATCTGGAAGATCCTGGCTGACTGGCGGCTCTAGCTGCTCTGGCTGCTCCATGCAGACAGGCAGCTCTGGCTGCTCCATGCAGACTGGCAGCTCTGGCTGCTCCATGCAGACTGGCAGCTCTGGCTGCTCCATGCAGACTGGCAGCTCTGGCTGCTCCATGCAGACTGGAAGCTCTGGCTGCTCCATGCAGACTGGCAGCTCTGGCTGCTCCATGCAGACTGGAAGCTCTGGCTGCTCCATGCAGATTAGCAGCTCTGGCTGCGCTGAACAGGCAGGAGACTCCGGCAGCGCTGGAGAGAAGGAAGGCTCTGGCAGCGCTAAACAGGCGGGAGACTCTGGCAGCGCTGGAGAGGAGGAAGGCTCTGATAGCGCTAGACAGGCGGGAGACTCCGGCAGCGCTGGAGAGGAGGAAGGCTCTGGCAGTGCTAAACAGGCGGGAGACTCCGACAGCGCTAAACAAGCGGGAGACTCCGACAGCGCTGGAGAGGAGAAAGGCTCTGTCAGTGCTGAACAGGCGAGGCGCACTGAAGGCCTGGTGCGTGGTGCTGGCACTGGTGGTACTGGGCCGAGGACACGCACAGGAAGCCTGGTGCGGGGAGCTGCCACCGGAGGACTGGTGTGTGGAGGTGGCACTGGATAGACCGGACCGTGCAGGCGCACTGGAGCTCTTGAGCACCGAGCCTGCCCAACCTTACCTGGCTCGATGCCCACTCTAGCCCGGCCAATACGAAGAGCTGGTATGTACCGCACGGGGCTATGCACCCGCACTGGAGACACCGTGTGCTCCATAGCATAACACGGTGCCTGCCCGGTCTCTTTAGCCCCCCGGTAAGCACAGGAAGTTTGCGCAGGTCTCCTACCTGGCGTAGCCATACTCCCTGTGAGCCCCCCCCCCAATACATTTTTGGGTATGACTCTCGGGCTACCATCCGCGTCGCCGTGCTGCCTCTTCATACCAGCGCCTCTCCGCTTTCGCCGCCTCCAGTTCTTCTTTGGGTCGTCGATATTCACCAGGCTGTGTCCAGGGTCCTTTTCCGTCCATAGTTCTTAACACGGCTACATCCTGTTTGAGTTTCTGCCTATAGGAAGGGAGGAGCAAAATGGAGTCGTGGAGGGTGGGGGAGGGCCTTGTATTCATCGTGGAAGTTAGTAATCTCATCTCCTACCACTCTCTGTCATTATTCAACACCGTAGTCTCATCTCAAATATTTTCCCTGATCTCAACATTTCCAAGGTTTAAAAACCCGTAACTAGTTTGTGTATTGTATTGTCCAGATCATTGTGGGGGTGATTCTACTCTACTACCTCCTGGGGATCAGTGCCTTGATCGGGGCCACAGTCATCGCTGTCCTGGCCCCTGTCCAGTACTTTGTGGCCACCAAGCTGTCCCAAGCACAGAAGAGCACTCTGGTAAGTAATATGCCATTTAGCAGACTTTTTTTAATCGAAAGTGATTTATAGCTTGCATACGTGTTTTTTAAAGGTGGTCCCAGGAATCAAACCCACTGTCTTGGCGTTGGAAGGACCATGCTCTACCAACTGTGCTACAGTAGCACCCGTCATTAAGTAATTAGCTTTTTGATAAACAGCGTTCTGTGTGGACTGTAACATAGCACTGTTCTGAGGAGACCAACCATCTAACAACCTATGTGTAGACTGTTCCATATCTTCCTTGTGGAAGAGTTTAGAATAGATGTCATACCGCTGAGTTATGTTATGTGATCCTTTGACAGCATGCACGCAGGCACACACACATCTTCAGCTAAAACTCATGGATAACCTTTGGTTTCTTACTGATCATTTTTTAAAGTCGATTGTTATGAACAATTATTATTTTTCAACCATAATCATTCATCACAAAATATGTCTTTGAGCTTTGTTTGCTTCTCTCTCCAATGTCCCACTGCTCGTTCCCATAATGCCATGCTGTCAAATGGTAACACTTTGCTTGACACTCTGTGTTGTAACACGTTATGAAACGTTCATAACCATGTCATAATATGTAATAACAGCAGACATAACTTGTCATAACCATGTCATATGTCACAACAGCTGATGTAACTTGTCATAATATGGTCCTAACACTGTCATGATGACCCATATATCCATACCTGTTGTGATATATGTTGCATTATTTTATGGCTGGTTATGACACCTACAAAAGAGTGTCAAAACCCACATTTATTCAAATGTGTTTGAAAGTTTGTTTCTTAAATCTTTGTTGTTGTTGTTGTAATGAATTCTTTACAGTCATGTTTCTTTCATCATATAAATAACTTGTAGAAAATACACTTTATGACACTGTCAAGAAGCATTATGACCATCATAATCATATAAGCCAGATAGGCCTATCATGTACATGCCCCTGTGTCAGCCATCAGTCAGAAAGAGGGTGTCTAGGGCCTCCCGGGTGGAGCAGTGGTTAAGGGCGCTGTACTGCAGCTCCAGCTGTGCCATCAGAGACTCTGGGTTCGCGCCCAGGCTCTGTCGTAACCGGCCGCGACCGGGAGCACAATTGGCCTAGCGTCGTCCGGGTTAGGGAGGGCTTGGCCGGTAGGGATGTCCTTGTCTCATCGCGCACCAGCGACTCCTGTGGTGGGCCGGGCGCAGTGCACGCTAACCAAGGTTGCCAGGTGCACGGTGTTTCCTCCGACACATTAGTGCGGCTGGCTTCCGGGTTGCATGCACGCTGTGTTAAGAAGCAGTGCGGCTTGGTTGGGTTGTGTATCAGAGGACGCATGACTTTCAACCGTCGTCTCTCCCGAGCCCGTACGGGACTTGTAGCGTTGGGCCAAGATAGTAGCTACTAAAAACACTTGGATACCATGAAATTGGGGAGAAAAAGGGGTCAAATTAAAAATTACAAAAACAGGGTGTCTTATCCTTCTCCTGAAATCTGCTCCTGCATTCATGCTCCCCAACTTGAACCCTGAGTGGTCATGCTCCCCCACTTGAACCCTGAGTGGTCATGCTCCCCAACTTGAACCAAATCAAAATCAAATCAAATTTATTTATATAGCCCTTCGTACATCAGCTGATATCTCAAAGTGCTGTACAGAAACCCAGCCTAAAACCCCAAACAGCAAGCAATGCAGGTGTAGAAGCACGGTGGCTAGGAAAAACTCCCTAGAAAGGCCAAAACCTAGGAAGAAACCTAGAGAGGAACCAGGCTATGTGGGGTGGCCAGTCCTCTTCTGGCTGTGCCGGGTGGAGATTATAACAGAACATGGCCAAAATGTTCATAAATGACCAGCATGGTCGAATAATAATAAGGCAGAACAGTTGAAACTGGAGCAACGGCACAGTCAGGTGGAAGTTGAAACTGGAGCAGCAGCATGGCCAGGTGGACTGGGGACAGCAAGGAGTCATCATGTCAGGTAGTCCTGGGGCATGGTCCTAGGGCTCAGGTCAGTTGAAACTGGAACAGCAGCATGGCCAGGTGGACTGGGGACAGCAAGGAGTCATCATGTCAGGTAGTCCTGGGGCATGGTCCTAGGGCTCAGGTCCTCCGAGAGAGAGAAAGAAAGAGAGAAGGAGAGAATTAGAGAACGCACACTTAGATTCACACAGGACACCGAATAGGACAGGAGAAGTACTCCAGATATAACAAACTGACCCCAGCCCCCGACACATAAACTACTGCAGCATAAATACTGGAGGCTGAGACAGGTGGGGGCAGGAGACACTGTGGCCCCATCCGAGGACACCCCCGGACAGGGCCAAACAGGAAGGATATAACCCCACCCACTTTGCCAAAGCACAGCCCCCACACCACTAGAGGGATATCTTCAACCACCAACTTACCATCCTGAGACAAGGCTGAGTATAGCCCACAAAGATCTCCGCCACGGCACAACCCAAGGGGGGGGCGCCAACCCAGACAGGATGACCACAACAGTGAATCAACCCACTCAGGTGTCGCACCCCCTCCAGGGACGGCATGAGAGAGCCCCAGTAAGCCAGTGACCCAGCCCCTGTAATAGGGTTAGAGGCAGAGAATCCCAGTGGAAAGAAGGGAACCGGCCAGGCAGAGACAGCAAGGGCGGTTCGTTGCTCCAGAGCCTTTCCGTTCACCTTCCCACTCCTGGGCGAGACTACACTCAATCATATGACCCACTGAAGAGATGAGTCTTCAGTAAAGACTTAAAGGTTGAGACCGAGTTTGCGTCTCTGACATGGGTAGGCAGACCGTTCCATAAAAATGGAGCTCTATAGGAGAAAGCCCTGCCTCCAGCTGTTTGCTTAGAAATTCTAGGGACAATTAGGAGGCCTGCGTCTTGTGACCGTAGCGTACGTGTAGGTATGTACGGCAGGACCAAATCAGAGAGATAGGTAGGAGCAAGCCCATGTAATGCTTTGTAGGTTAGCAGTAAAACCTTGAAATCAGCCCTTGCTTTGACAGGAAGCCAGTGTAGAGAGGCTAGCACTGGAGTAATATGATCAAATTTTTTGGTTCTAGTCAGGATTCTAGCAGCCGTATTTAGCACTAACTGAAGTTTATTTAGTGCTTTATCCGGGTAGCCGGAAAATAGAGCATTGCAGTAGTCTAACCTAGAAGTGACAAAAGCATGGATTAATTTTTCTGCATAATTTTTGGACAGGAAGTTTCTGATTTTTGCAATGTTACGTAGATGGAAAAAAAGATGTCCTTGAAATGGTCTTGATATGTTCTTCAAAAGAGAGATCAGGGTCCAGAGTAACGCCGAGGTCCTTCACAGTTTTATTTGAGACGACTGTACAACCATTAAGATTAATTGTCAGATTCAACAGAAGATCTCTTTGTTTCTTGGGACCTAGAACAAGCATCTCTGTTTTGTCCGAGTTTAATAGTAGAAAGTTTGCAGCCATCCACTTCCTTATGTCTGAAACACATGCTTCTAGCGAGGGCAATTTTGGGGCTTCACCATGTTTCATTGAAATGTACAGCTGAGTGGTCATGCTCCCCAACTTGAACCCTGAGTGGTCATGCTCCCCAACTTGAACCCTGAGTGGTCATGCTCCCCAACTTGAACCCTGAGTGGTCATGCTCCTCAACTTGAACCCTGAGTGGTCATGCTCCCCCACTTGAACCCTGTGTGGTCATGCTCCTCAACTTGAACCCTGAGTGGTCATGCTCCCCCACTTGAACCCTGTGTGGTCATGCTCCTCAACTTGAACCCTGAGTGGTCATGCTCCCCCACTTGAACCCTGAGTGGTCATCCTCCTCAAATGTAACCCTGAGTGGTCATCCAAAAAGGAACAGGGAAAAACAAAAACCTGAATCTTCCTCAAATGTCAGAAAAAACTAATACAAAACTAAACCAAAAAGTTATCCTCATTCAATTACAAATCATTCAGAACCATACATAGGTCCTGGAACCTGAGAGGATGGAACTGCTTCCGCCATTAGTCTGGAGTACTCCATGTATGTATTATCCTACAGGAGTATATTATGGTATAGGAGTAGTTCATGATTGTGCGCACTATGGTATAGGAGTAGTCCATGTTTGTGTGTATTCTGTTGAAGGAATACTCCAGTCATTCAGATGTGTGTGTGTGTGTATCACCCTATAGGAGTACTCCAGTCATTCAGATGTGTGTGTGTATCACCCTATAGGAGTACTCCAGTCATTCAGATGTGTGTGTGTGTATCACCCTATAGGAGTACTCCAGTGAGCGGTTGAAGAAGACCAATGAGTTGCTGCGGGGAATCAAGCTTCTGAAGCTGTACGCCTGGGAACACATCTTCTGTCACAGTGTGGAGGAGACCAGGGACAAGGAGCTCACCAGTCTGCAGACCTTTGCCCTATATACGTCCATATCTAGTAGGTTACCTTACCTCAAATACACAGAGTTCTACACCATCCATATCTAGTAGGTTACCTTACCTCAAATACACAGAGCTCTACACCATCCATATCTAGTAGGTTACCTTACCTCAAATACACAGAGCTCTACACCATCCATATCTAGTAGGTTACGTTACCTACCTCTACAGATCCATATCTCGTAGGTTACATTACCTACCTCTACAGGTCCATATCTAGTAGGTTACATTACCTACCTCTACAGGTCCATATCTAGTAGGTTATGTTACCTACCTCTACAGATCCATATCTAGTAGGTTACATTACCTCAAATACACAGAGCTCAACACCATCCATATCTAGTAGGTTACCTTACCTCAAATACACAGAGCTCTACACCATCCATATCTAGTTGGTTACCTTACCTCAAATACACAGAGCTCTACACCATCCATATCTAGTAGGTTACCTTACCTCAAATACACAGAGCTCTACACCATCCATATCTAGTAGATTACATTACCTACCTCTACAGATCCATATCTAGTAGGTTATCTTACCTACCTCTACAGATCCATATCTAGTATGTTATCTTACCTACCTCTACAGGTCCATATCTAGTAGGTTACATTACCTACCTCTACAGGTCCATATCTAGTAGGTTACATTACCTACCTCTACAGATCCATATCTAGTAGGTTATCTTACCTACCTCTACATATCCATATCTAGTAGGTTACATTACCTACCTCTACAGGTCCATAACTAGTAGGTTACGTTACCTCAAATACACAGAGCTCTACACCATCCATATCTAGTAGGTTACGTTACCTCAAATACACAGAGCTCTACACCATCCATATCTAGTAGGTTACGTTACCTACCTCTACACCATCCATATCTAGAAGGTTACATTACCTCAAATACACAGAGCTCTACACCATCCATATCTAGTGGGTTACGTTACCTACCTCTACGTTACCTACCTCTGCTAGAGTTTATAAAATGTTACCCCTCTCAACTCTCTGTCAGTCCTGCTAGAGTTTATAACATGTTACCCCTCTCAACTCTGTGTCAGTCCTGCTAGAGTTTATAAAATGTTACCCCTCTCAACTCTGTGTCAGTCCTGCTAGAGTTTATAAAATGTTACCCCTCTCAACTCTGTGTCAGTCCTGCTAGAGTTTATAAAATGTATGAACTGTAGTAGTAGTTTCATGTAATGAACTCTTTCATTCTTAGCCTTCTAAGTCATCTTGTCAGTTCCTCCAGGATTTTGCAATCAGATTTGTTTTTGCAGTATTTTTTAAATTTATTTTACCTTTATTTAACTTGGCAAGTCAGTTAAGAACAAATTCTTATTTTCAATGACGGCCTAGAAACAGAGTGTTAACTGCCTTTTTCAGGGGCAGAACGACAGATTTGTACCTTGTCAGCTCAGGGATTCGATTTTGCAACCTTTCAGTTACTAGTCCAACGCTCTAACCACTAGGCTACCTGCTGCCCCAATTATTATACAATGGTTTGCAAATTTAACCAATCACCCCATAAAACAGTCGTATCACAGCAATATTAATCCATTACACTGTCTGACCACCACAGTACAAAAGGAGGGCTCACAACTTTATCCAATCTCCACCCTTTTACTTCATGAAATGGTTCAATGTGTGTGTGCCTCTCTCATTGCTGATGCTCTAGCTTAGTCCTAGACAATAACCGCTGTAAGCCATTCAGTTGAGCTGAGTTCCTGGAGAAAGACACAGGGAGGAAGACACGAGCTGAGATCCTGGAGAAAGACACAGCGAGGAAGACACGAGCTGAGATCCTGGAGAAAGACACAGCGAGGAAGACACTAGCTGAGATCCTGGAGGAAGACACGAGCTGAGATCCTGGAGGAAGACACTAGCTGAGATCCTGGAGGAAGACACGAGCTGAGATCCTGGAGAAAGACAGCGAGGAAGACACGAGCTGAGATCCTGGAGAAAGACACAGCGAGGAAGACACGAGCTGAGATCCTGGAGAAAGACACAGGGAGGAAGACACGAGCTGAGATCCTGGAGAAAGACAGCGAGGAAGACACGAGCTGAGATCCTGGATAAAGACACTGTCTGTAGAGAGAGAGACTGAGATCCTGGAAAAAGACACTGTCTGTAGAGAGAGAGCCTGAGAGAGGGATGACTGGAACAAACTGTATGTACAGTATCTGAACCATACTGTCACGTATCTAATGTTGCTAATGTGTCTCCTCGTTCTCAGTATTCATGAACGCAGCCATCCCTATCGCAGCTGTCCTGACCGTGAGTATTCATTCCAGTCATAAATGCCTATTCATATCTCATAGATGCCCTTCATAATACTGTCTACAGCCTAGCCCAAATATCTGTCCTCCCTCACATTATAATATACTACTGTCTACAGCCTAACCCAGGTTTATGTCCTCCCTCACATTATAATATACTACTCTCTACAGCCTAGCCCAAATATCTGTCCTCCCTCACATTATAATATACTACTGTCTACAGCCTAGCCCAAATATCTGTCCTCCCTCACATTATAATATACTACTGTCTACAGCCTAACCCAAATATCTGTCCTCCCTCACATTATAATATACTACTGTCTACAGCCTAGCCCAAATATCTGTCCTCCCTCACATTATAATATACTACGGTCTACAGCCTAACCCAGGTTTATGTCCTCCCTCACATTATAATATACTACTGTCTACAGCCTAGCCCAAATATCTGTCCTCCCTCACATTATAATATACTACTGTCTACAGCCTAACCCAGGTTTATGTCCTCCCTCACATTATAATATACTACTGTCTACAGCCTAGCCCAAATATCTGTCCTCCCTCACATTATAATATACTACTGTCTACAGCCTAACCCATGTTTAAGTCCTCCCTCACATTATAATATACTACTGTCTACAGCCTAACCCAGGTTTATGTCCTCCCTCACATTATAATATACTACTGTCTACAGCCTAGCCCAAATATCTGTCCTCCCTCACATTATAATATACTACTGTCTACAGCCTAGCCCAAATATCTGTCCTCCTTCACATTATAATATACTACTGTCTACAGCCTAACCCATGTTTAAGTCCTCCCTCACATTATAATATACTACTGTCTACAGCCTAACCCAGGTTTATGTCCTCCCTCACATTATAATATACTACTCTCTACAGCCTAGCCCAAATATCTGTCCTCCCTCACATTATAATATACTACTGTCTACAGCCTAGCCCAAATATATGTCCTCCCTCACATTATAATATACTACTGTCTACAGCCTAGCCCAAATATCTGTCCTCCCTCACATTATAATATACTACTGTCTACAGCCTAGCCCAAATATCTGTCCTCCCTCACATTATAATATACTACTGTCTACAGCCTAGCCCAAATATCTGTCCTCCCTCACATTATAATATACTACTGTCTACAGCCTAGCCCAAATATCTGTCCTCCCTCACATTATAATATACTACTGTCTACAGCCTAACCCAAGTTTATGTCCTCCCTCACTTTATTCACCATAGAACAGCATGTTTTCACCTCATTTCCCCCTCTAAAAATATTTCTCAGTGGATGGGCAGTCCCCTTTCCCCAGTAAAGGGCACAGACCAGACCAGACTAGAATGGTATCACTCATAATCCAATCAGTCTGGAATGTTGCCACTATAAAGGATGGACAGTGACATTTCCCAGGGACACCGTAGAGGTTTGTGACATGGCAGGCCACTGTAAATCCCAGTTATATTTATGGTAGCTGGAGCCATCAAGGCAGTTTTTGGTGTGGTGACAAATCCAGTATGGCAGACAGACAGGCAGACAGACAGGCAGACAGACAGGCAGACAGACAGGCAAACAGACAGGCATAGAGAACACAAGGAGAGGTCCTTGAATGAGTGAAATGTATTTTGGAAAGAGACAGTGATTGGTTTATCCCTCACCCTTTGGAACACAAATGAAATAGAGAGAGGGATAGAGAGAGAAGACAAACTGATGTCCTTCTGGATGAGCGATGTGGGTTTTGGAGACAGCGATTTGCTTATCATTGTTAAGCCCTGAAATTCTCAAGTTAATCACAAACTAAATGAAGGGTAAAAACATTTGCAGAAATCAGTTTTAAGTGCTTGTCTTTGAGGGATATTTATAATTTCAGGACCAAATCCTGTACTGAAAGATGCAAGCACAGCTCCGACTACAGCACACATCTACCATTGACATCAATGCATGTTTATGTAAAAGTTTGTGTTGCAAACTTGAATTTGATTCTAGATTCAGACCTCACCCACAATATATTGTATATGCTGGTTATTGGAGTGATTATGAATATTTTTTCTCTCTCCTCTCGTCATCTCCCTCTAGACGTTTGTGGTCCATGTGCACATCTCTGAGGAGGCTGACCTGTCCCCTGCTGTAGCTTTTGCCTCCTTGTCCCTGTTCCACATCCTGGTCACTCCTCTCTTCCTGCTCTCCAGTGTGGTACGGTCCACGGTCAAGGCCCTGGTCAGGTGAGCTGGGTATCATGGACATCAGATGTGGGGTAACTATAGTTTTAACTACGCTTTGTTTAAAGAAACTATTTTTCCAGGGGAACAAATAGTTACTTTCGAGGTGACTAGAACTATTTTAATACAGATCTGGAAAAAAATGACTACTTTTTAAAACTATTTGAATACAGATCCCAAAAATGACTACTTTTTAAAATTTCTTTTTTATTTCACCTTTATTTAACCAGGTAGGCTAGTTGAGAACAAGTTTTCATTTACAACTGCGACCCGGCCAAGATAAAGCAAAGCAAAGCAGTGCGACTCAAACAACAGTTACACATGAAATAAACAAGCGTACAATAAATAGCACAATAGAAAAAAAGAAAGTCTATATACAGTGTGTGCAAATGGCGTGAGTAGCGAATAATTACAATTTAGCAGATTAACACTGGAGTGATAAATGAGCAGATGATGTGCAAGTAGAGATACTGGTGTGCAAAAGAGCAGAAATGTAAATAAAAACAATATGGGGATGAGGTAGGTAGATTGGGTGGGCTATTTACAGATGGACTATGTACAGCTGTAGCGATCGGTTAGCTGCTCAGATAGCTGATGTTTAAAGTTAGTGAGGGAAATATAATCTACAGATCCCAAAAGATGACTCATATTTTACAGTAAACTTCCAGAAGACGTCTTAAGGTATTAGAAATACATCAAAACACAATAATATTGAAGTAAAGACCCTTGCCAACTGACATAAAAATAATTTAAATACAGATCCCAGAAAATGACTACTTTTTAAAGATATTTAAATACAGATCCCAAAAATGTACTACTTTTTAAAAAATTGTTTAAATACAGATCCCAGAAATTACTAATTTTTTAAATATTTAAATGCAGATCGCCAAAAATGACTTTTTAAAACAATTTAAATACAGATCCCAAAGATCTGAGAAAGCAACAACTTTTTAAAAAACTATTGAAATACAGATCTCAGGAGGTGACTACTTTTGGATTGGCTGCCTTCAACTAATGGCAGGGCTGTATCTGGAACTGCATGTTGCAGATAGAAATATAATGAATAAAGAACACACAATCCCCTATAGTATTCCAAGCAATCTGACAGCCATATTTGATCTACACAATACATTTCTATCTGAACATTTTGTAAATGTCCATTCTCCTGAATGTCCATTGCCCCATGTGTACATAATCAACTCAAATCAATTAACCAATGATATTTTGTAGAGATAAGTTTAAATAAGTTGTTACCCTCAACTACTGTAGGACTCAACATGCCACTGAAAAGGTTAAAAGCTGCAATTCATTTTATAATATGTGGAAATACTGCAGAGAAGTTCAAAGCCATGTGTAAACATTGCAAACAGCAAGTTGGATGCTTGGCAAAAGCAACGTTGAACCTCTTTGTCCATCTGAGGGGAAGTGTTATTGTTTCAAACACACACTATACCATCTTTAAAGGGATAGATTACTCAGAATACAAACTAACATTATGATCAACCTACATTGGTTGTAGTTGATTCAAGAAGGCAGTTTTGTGATATTTAGTTTCCCTTTGAATTAAAATACATATTTAGTTTCTTTTAGCAATTCTCAGTAACACTTAATATTAAACTGTTCTTGTTCCTGTGTAATAAAACTGTAATTAAATAAAGGTTAAGGTTAAATAAATAAATAATTTTAAAAATAAATCATTTGGAGCCTGTTGTTACATTGCATTTGAATTTCATAGCAATGAGCTGAGAGGTTTTGTAACTACAGTACACAAGAGTAATAGTGACTCTTCCTTATTCCACTTATGTAATAACTCCCTTACTAAGCAATTATAAAGCCATTTCCAAGGCCTTATGTTACAACAATGTTGCTGTGTAATAATCACAAAGTTAGTAAACACATATAAGAATTTGATGTCCCTGTATTACTTTGTCTCACTCATGATGAACATTTTTGTCATTTTGAAGCTGCAAAAGTCTTCTCTGATGTTGAGGTGATTCCATGTCCCTCACATATTTAATACTTTCAAATATTATTATTTTTCTGAGACCTGTATTTGAACATCAAAGAAAATAGTTGCCTTGTAGTTTAAACTCTGGTATTTTCAAATAAACTACAAAATACAACCATTTTCTGCCCAGGTCTGATGGACACACACACACAGTCGCATGCACACATGCACACACAGCTCTGTTTTTGTGAATTTTCAGAACATTTTGGGGAGTACAAATGCATTCCCATTAAAAATCCTATTTTCCCTAACCCTAACCTTAACCCAAACCCTAACCCTAACCTTAAACCTAACCCGTAAGCCTAAAATAGCATTTGTGACCGACCGCTTTGATTCGGTCGTATGTAGCAAAATTTGAAATGGGGATTTTTTTTTACATTGGATAAAAGCATAGACACAGAGCTACAAAATGGTATATCATACACTTTATTTGAGGAACAATGGGAAAGTAATTCTGATTTGAAAGTTGATCAACTTGTAACCTCACTTTTGAGACAATGGCCTTTGAATGTGTTGGTACCTACTGGAGAGCTCTTCTTTGTCTATACCCATTCAGCATTGTTCACACCCTCTTAAGCTTTAGCCCCACCAATCTCTTTAAAACTTCTTCGGGATAGGGGGCAGCATTTTCACTTTTGGATAAATAGCGTGCCCAAATTCAACTTCTTGCTACTCATCCCCAGAATATAACATATGCATAGTATTAGTAGATTTGGATAGAAAACACTCTGAAGTTTCTATAACTGTTTGAATCATGTCAGTGAGTATAACAGAACTTATGTAGCAGCCAATACCCTGAGGACAAACCATTCAGATTTGTTTTTGAGGTCACTGTCTATTCATTGGGAAACCAGATTTCTAAGGGACTTGTTTGCAGTTCCTACCGCTTCCACTGGATGTCACCAGTCTTTAGAAATTGGTTGAGGTTATTCCTTTGCGTAATGAAGAAGTACGGCCATCTTGAACAAGTGTCACGTCATGTGTACTGTTTGATAGTTGCGCAAGACCAGAAAGCATGATTGAGTTTGTTGTCTTCCTGTATTGAACACAGATCATCCCGTCTTCAATTTTATCGATTATTTACGTTTAAAAATACGTAAAGTTGTATTACAAAAGTAGTTTGAAATGTTTTGGCAATGTTTACAGGTAACTTTCGAGATATTTTGTAGTGACGTTGGTCAAGTTGGTCACTGACCATCTCGAATCCCACCGTACCTTCTCCGCTGTGCAATCTGGTTTCCGAGCCGGTCACGGGTGCACCTCAGCAACACTCAAGGTACTAAACGATATCATAACCGCCATCGATAAAAGACAGTACTGTGCAGCCGTCTTCATTGACCTTGCCAAGGCTTTCGACTCTGTCAATCACCATATTCTTATCGGCAGACTCAGTAGCCTCGGTTTTTCGGATGACTGCCTTGCCTGGTTCACCAATTACTTTGCAGACAGAGTTCAGTGTGTCAAATCGGAGGGCATGCTGTCCGGTCCTCTGGCAGTCTCTATGGGGTGCCACAGGGTTCAATTCTCGGGCCGACTCTTTTCTCTGTATATATCAATGACGTTGCTCTTGCTGCGGGCGATTCCCTGATCCACCTCTACGCAGACGACACCATTCTATATACTTTCGGCCCGTCATTGGACACTGTGCTATCTAACCTCCAAACAAGCTTCAATGCCATACAACACTCCTTCCGTGGCCTCCAACTGCTCTTAAACGCTAGTAAAACCAAATGCATGCTTTTCAACTGATCGCTGCCTGCACCCGCATGCCCGACTAGCATCACCACCCTGGATGGTTCCGACCTTGAATATGTGGACATCTATAAGTACCTAGGTGTCTGGCTAGACTGCAAACTCTCCTTCCAGACTCATATCAAACATCTCCAATCGAAAATCAAATCAAGAGTCGGCTTTCTATTCCGCAACAAAGCCTCCTTCACCCCGCCAAGCTTACCCTAGTAAAACTGACTATCCTTCCGATCCTCGACTTCGGCGATGTCATCTACAAAATGGCTTCCAACACTCTACTCAGCAAACTGGATGCAGTCTATCACAGTGCCATCCGTTTTGTCACTAAAGCACCTTATACCACCCACCACTGCGACCTGTATGCTCTGGTCGGCTGGCCCTCGTTACATATTCGTCGTCAGACCTACTGGCTCCAGGTCATCTACAAGTCCATGCTAGGTAAAGCTCCGCCTTATCTCAGTTCACTGGTCACGATGGCAACACCCATCCGTAGCACGCGCTCCAGCAGGTGTATCTCACTGATCATCCCTAAAGCCAACACCTCATTTGGCCGCCTTTCGTTCCAGTACTCTGCTGCCTGTGACTGGAATGAATTGCAAAAATCGCTGAAGTTGGAGACTTTTATCTCCCTCACCAACTTCAAACATCAGCTATCTGAGCAGCTAACCGATCGCTGCTGCTGTACATAGTCTATTGGTAAATAGCCCACCCATTTTCACCTACCTCATCCCCATACTGTTTTTATTTATTTACTTGCTCTTTTGCACACCAATATCTCTACCTGTACATGACCATCTGATCATTTATCACTCCAGTGTTAATCTGCAAAATTGTAATTATTCGCCTACCTCCTCATGCCTTTTGCACACATTGTATATAGACTCCCCCCTTTGTTTTCTACTGTGTTATTGACTTGTTAATTGTTTATTCCATGTGTAACTCTGTGTTGTCTGCTCACACTGCTATGCTTTATCTTGGCCAGGTCGCAGTTGCAAATGAGAACTTGTTCTCAACTGGCCTACCTGGTTAAATAAAGGTGAAATAAAAAAAATAAAAATAAAAAGTTGGAACCAGTGTTTTTCTGGATCAATTGTGCCAAATAAAGTTTGGATATTTTGGATATATATGGACGGAATTAATCAAACAAAAGGACCATTTGTGATGTTTATGGGACATATTGGAGTGCCAACAAAAGAAGCTCATCAAAGGTAAGGCATGATTCATATTTTATTTCTGTGTTTTGTGTCGTGTCTGCAGAGTTGAAATATGCTACTCTCTCATTGTTTACTGTTGTGCTATCATCAGATAATAGCATCTTATGCTTTGCCGAAAAGCCTTTTTGAAATCTGACATGTCGGCTGGATTCACAACAAGTGTAGCTTTAATTTGGTATCTTACATGTGTGATTTAATGAAAGTTAGATTTTTATAGTATTTTATTTGAATTTGGCGACCTGCATCTTCCCTGGCTATTGGCCAGGTGGGACGCTAGCGTCCCGCCTATCCCAGAGAGGTTTTAAGGGTTGATCCGAGTGTTGTCCTAACAGCAGCAGTCAAGCACCCAAGTAACCTGGCTAATGTTGGCTAGCTTTCTAGCTACTTCCAGACAAAAATGACAGAACAGCTCACTGGCAATTTTACTCACCTTAGCAGAGCTGGTTAGGCTGTTTTTATGTTATCAGAGCGATGGTGACTGCAACTGTGCTGCTGGCAACAATTTATGCTTTTTTGCCAACGTTTACGGACACCGGCCATATTCAACTGGTATTGAGCGTTCAGAAAAATTTGTCAACTATGTCTATCAACAGTTGTCAACATTCTATTGAAATTGTTACTTGCATAGTGGAGTATTTTGTTAAGACATGTGGCTAGCTAGCTAGCTAAACAATGAACCATAATCCCAACTCATGATGTTACTATCGTGCATGAATTTGCAGGTAGCTAACCAACCAGGTTCAATGTTAGCTAGCTAACATTAGGCAATAACTAGCAATGCAAATGGCTCTGCGATACAAATAATAAGATCATACACATAACATTAGCTAGCTAGCCAGCTGGCTAACATTAGCTAGCTAGCTAACAGCACACTTTAACTTGAAATGAAATGAAAACAACTTTGTCAAAATAAGAAACGTGTAATATCTGAAAATGTAGCTAGCTAGACTATCTTACCCATATACATAATGGATGGATGCTTCTCTCTGTCACGGATGCCATGGGTGCCCTTAGTTTGAAGATCTAATCCGGAGACGGGTGTTTTCTCCATCTCCTTAGCTATCATAGTCTAATTCCACTGATTCCAAAACTCTGTCCTCCAGAAAGTGGAGAGCAACAATTATGCAGCTCCACTATGCAATATATATTTTTTAAAGATGCATTTGTCACATATACTACAACTACGGCCTCTAGGTCATCCGGCTGCTGATTATCCCGCACACCTGTCACCATTTATTTATTCAAACATTCACTCCCTGTACTTGCTTCCCAAATCTCATTGCACTCATTACAGCGTTAGACAGGATTACCTAAAAAATACCAACCAGCTAAAATAGACAGAAGCGTGCTATATGGCAGACCAATCCGAACTCATCTCTTGGCATGTCCAGCCCACTCATTATCTCAGCCAATCATGGCTAGCGGGAAGGTTGCTGCCTTTTTGGCCCGGAGCCTCCAGTGATGATCCATGGCACGAAGCCTGTAGCATTGATCCACTGTCCGGAGCCTGCAGCGAGGGTCCCCAGCCCGGGGCCTGCAGCGACGGTCCCCAGTCCGGGGCCTGCGGCGAGGGTCCCCAGTCCTGGGCCTGCTGATAGGGTTTCACGTTCGTTTTTGTTATTTCTTGTTTTGTTGGCGACATTTAAAATAAAGACAAATGTACGCTCACCACGCTGCACCTTGGTGCAGTCATTTCCACCACGAAGGCGATCGTTACAATCATCAGTCAAACACACAAGCAATCACCCATCTTGTTATTCCCTCTCAAATATTTTTTGTTTATTTGATCGGACAGAGAGAAAGAAAAGATAGAGGAGAGAGTTGCAGAAATTGCAGTGAGACGGATTCAAATCTATGATGCAGCGGTATATGTGTTCCAGAAGCAGTGGCTTAGACCACTGGACCACCCTTGGCCACCCAGCCTGTCAGTCAATCACTGCTTTCATATTTGTTTACCATCATCTATGTACAAGTAAGTGCTTTAGATATGGTATATTGGCCTTCTGTAAGTAGAAGAGCTGTACATCATGTATGCAGAGTATTGTTTCTCCAAGGAGAGGGGTATCATTACCATGTTACAGTCATCCAGAGTGGAGAGATGTTGTCAGGGGTTTTCTCTGCATCCTGAGAGGACGTACTGATGTCTCGTAACAACCAATGGTGCGGAGCTGATATCTGTACATGGAGCCAGTATGTATATCATATAGCTGTCGTGTAAATGAGGAAGAATTTGTCAATCTACATCCCATTTATATCCCACTTAAACCACTACTTCCTTACTCAATGACACACAAGTAATTACATCTATGATGTAATGCATTATAGATGACACTTGTACCATGCTTGATTGTGATTGTTTTAGTTTTTCAAAACTCCATTAGAGTGGTCCACAATGTGTTTTAAAATAATCTGTATGGTGTAGTTGTATCATTGTGGAGTGACACTTAATTAAATGTTTCTAACTAACGCAATCCTATCTTTATTCATGGTGATAGCAAGTTGAGTGTGATGCTGTATCTCAGGGGTAATCTAAGTCCATCGTTCCATTTAGAGGTCCTTATGATCCCCATAACAGCCTGGCATTGACACTGCCATTCTACAGTATAGCTGGAGCATACTGCTATTCTGCTCTACTGCAGTGGCTTTGGACACACGCACACGATCAGTCCTCACACTTAATTTAGAATGCTGAAGGATAGAATGTTAAAAAAGTATTGCTTAATGGGATCGAAGTCAATAACTCCTGTATCCTGGCATTTGAGTAAAGCTGAAGTGAAGTCTGACAATTCTGACATGACCTGGCTTTGAAACTTTGATAAGTGGTTGCCAGCCCCAGTGAGTGTGGAACATTAGTTTCATTATGGAGTAAAGAGAGAGGGAGAGAGAGGAGAAAGAGAATAGTGAATTGGGGGAACAGAGAAAGAGAGGGAGAGAGAGCAGATAAGAGAACAGAGAGAGGGACAGGGTGAGATAGAGGAGGTTGGGAAATAGGGACGGCACAGGGAGGAATGAGAGAGGGGGGAGTGACAGAGAGTGGGTAGTGAGAGAGGGGGGTGAGAGAGGGGGGGGTACAGAGAAGTGAAGCAATGTTCCACTAAATTGATGGGCCAATAAGAGCTCTTCAAATGCGTGATGAGATCCGTGGCTCATTGAGCAGCCTGGAGTGTAACAGTACTTCTAGTCACAGCTGACTCAACCTGATTTACAGTAGATGTACAGCAAGGCCCATATTGTTTGTGAATATTTTGCTTAGGTGTGTGTTCATGTTTGTACTTACGACTTCTACTAATCAGGTTCACACATTTATGCTCTAGTTGATTCCAGATGTTCTGAAGTTGGAGCAGGTAGATGACGGTGATAAGATGGCTGATTCTAATGCTTTCATTTGACCTGAAGTTGGAGCAGGTAGATGACGGTGATAAGATGGCTGATTCTAATGCTTTCATTTGACCTGAAGTTGGAGCAGGTAGATGACGATGATAAGATGGCTGATTCTAATGCTTTCATTTGACCTGGTTGGAGCAGGTAGATGACGGTGATAAGATGGCTGATTCTAATGCTTTCATTTGACCTGAAGTTGGAGCAGGTAGATGACGATGATAAGATGGCTGATTCTAATGCTTTCATTTGACCTGAAGTTTGAGCAGGTAGATGACGATGATAAGATGGCTGATTCTAATGCTTTCATTTGACCTGAAGTTGGAGCAGGTAGATGACGATGATAAGATGGCTGATTCTAATGCTTTCATTTGACCTGAAGTTGGAGCAGGTAGATGACGGTGATAAGATGGCTGATTCTAATGCTTGGAGCAGGTAGATGACGATGATAAGATGGCTGATTCTAATGCTTTCATTTGACCTGAAGTTGGAGCAGGTAGATGACGATGATAAGATGGTTGACACTTCCGGCGCCGACAGCGATGGCCGCCTCGCTTCGCGTTCCTAGGAAACTATGCAGTGTTTTGTTTTTTTACATGTTATTTCTTACATTAGTACCCCAGGTCATCTTAGGTTTCATTACATACAGTCGAGAAGAACTACTGAATATAAGATCAGCGTCAACTCACCATCAGTACGACCAAGAATATGTTTTTCGCGACGCAGATCCTGTGTTCTGCCTTTCAACCAGGACAACGGAATGGATCCTATGCAGCGACCCAAAAAACGACTACGAAAAAGAGGGAAACGAGGCGGTCTTCTGGTCAGACTCCGGAGACGGGCACATCGTGCACCACTCCCTAGCATTCTTCTCGCCAATGTCCAGTCTCTTGACAACAAGGTTGATGAAATCCGAGCAAGGGTAGCATTCCAGAGGGACATCAGAGACTGTAACGTTCTTTGCTTCACGGAAACATGGCTCACTGGAGAGACGCTATCGGAGGCGGTGCAGCCAGCGGGTTTCTCCACGCATCGCGCCGACAGAAACAAACATCTTTCTGGTAAGAAGAGGGGCGGGGGCGTATGCCTTATGGCTAACGAGACATGGTGTGATGAAAGAAACATACAGGAACTCAAATCCTTCTGTTCACCTGATTTAGAATTCCTCACAATCAAATGTAGACCGCATTATCTACCAAGATAATTCTCTTCGATTATAATCACAGCCGTATATATCCCCCAAGCAGACACATCGATGGCTCTGAATGAACTTTATTTGACTCTTTGCAAACTGGAATCCATTTATCCGGAGGCTGCATTCATTGTAGCTGGGGATTTTAACAAGGCTAATCTGAAAACAAGACTCCCTAAATTTTATCAGCATATCGATTGCGCAACCAGGGGTGGAAAAACCTTGGATCATTGTTACTCTAACTTCCGCGACGCATATAAGGCCCTGCCCCGCCCTCCTTTCGGAAAAGCTGACCACGACTCCATTTTGTTGATCCCTGCCTACAGACAGAAACTAAAACAAGAGGCTCCCATGCTGAGGTCTGTCCAACGCTGGTCCGACCAAGCTGACTCCACACTCCAAGACTGCTTCCATCACGTGGACTGGGATATGTTTCGTATTGCGTCAGATAACAATATTGACGAATACGCTGATTCGGTGTGCGAGTTCATTAGAACGTGCGTTGAAGATGTCGTTCCCATAGCAACGATTAAAACATTCCCTAACCAGAAACCGTGGATTGATGGCAGCATTAGCGTGAAACTGAAAGCGCGAACCACTGCTTTTAATCAGGGCAAGGTGACTGGTAACATGACCGAACACAAACAGTGCAGCTATTCCCTCCACAAGGCTATCAAACAAGCTAAGCGTCAGTACAGAGACAAAGTAGAATCTCAATTCAATGGCTCAGACACAAGAGGCATGTGGCAGGGTCTACAGTCAATCACGGACTACAAGAAGAAATCCAGCCCAGTCACGGACCAGGATGTCTTGCTCCCAGGCAGACTAAATAACTTTTTTGCCCGCTTTGAGGACAATACAGTGCCACTGACACGGCCTGCAACGAAAACATGCGGACTCTCCTTCACTGCAGCCGAGGTGAGTAAGACATTTAAACGTGTTAACCCTCGCAAGGCTGCAGGCCCAGATGGCATCCCCAGCCGCGCCCTCGGAGCATGCGCAGACCAGCTGGCCGGTGTGTTTACGGACATATTCAACCAATCCCTATACCAGTCTGCTGTTCCCACATGCTTCAAGAGGGCCACCATTGTTCCTGTTCCCAAGAAAGCTAAGGTAACTGAGCTAAACGACTACCGCCCCGTAGCACTCACTTCCGTCATCATGAAGTGCTTTGAGAGACTAGTCAAGGACCATATCACCTCCACCCTACCTGACACCCTAGACCCACTCCAATTTGCTTACCGCCCAAATAGATCCACAGACGATGCAATCTCAACCACACTGCACACTGCCCTAACCCATCTGGACAAGAGGAATACCTATGTGAGAATGCTGTTCATCGACTACAGCTCGGCATTCAACACCATAGTACCCTCCAAGCTCGTCATCAAGCTCGAGACCCTGGGTCTCGACCCCGCCCTGTGCAACTGGGTACTGGACTTCCTGACGGGCCGCCCCCAGGTGGTGAGGGTAGGCAACAACATCTCCACCCCGCTGATCCTCAACACTGGGTCCCCACAAGGGTGCGTTCTGAGCCCTCTCCTGTACTCCCTGTTCACCCACGACTGCGTGGCCACGCACGCCTCCAACTCAATCATCAAGTTTGCGGACGACACAACAGTGGTAGGCTTGATTACCAACAATGACGAGACGGCCTACAGGGAGGAGGAGTGAGGGCCCTCGGAGTGTGGTGTCAGGAAAATAACCTCACACTCAACGTCAACAAAACTAAGGAGATGATTGTGGACTTCAGGAAACAGCAGAGGGAACACCCCCTATCCACATTGATGGAACAGTAGTGGAGAGGGTAGTAAGTTTTAAGTTCCTCAGCATACACATCACAGACAAACTGAATTGGTCCACTCACACAGACAGCATCGTGAAGAAGGCGCAGCAGCGCCTCTTCAACCTCAGGAGGCTGAAGAAATTCGGCTTGTCACCAAAAGCACTCACAAACTTCTACAGATGCACAATCGAGAGCATCCTGGCGGGCTGTATCACCGCCTGGTACGGCAACTGCTCCGCCCTCAACCGTAAGGCTCTCCAGAGGGTCGTGAGGTCTGCACAACGCATCACCGGGGGCAAACTACCTGCCCTCCAGGACACCTACACCACCCGATGTTACAGGAAGGCCATAAAGATCATCAAGGACATCAACCACCCGAGCCACTGCCTGTTCACCCCGCTATCATCCAGAAGGCGAGGTCAGTACAGGTGCATCAAAGCTGGGACCGAGAGACTGAAAAACAGCTTCTATCTCAAGGCCATCAGACTGTTAAACAGCCACCACTAACATTGAGTGGCTGCTGCCAACACACTGACACTGACACTGACTCAACTCCAGCCACTTTAATAATGGGAATTGATGGGAAATTATGTAAATATATCACTAGCCACTTTAAACAATGCTACCTTATATAATGTTACTTACCCTACATTATTCATCTCATATGCATACGTATATACTGTACTCTATATCATCGACTGCATCCTTATGTAATACATGTATCACTAGCCACTTTAACTATGCCACTTTGTTTACATACTCATCTCATATGTATATACTGTACTCGATACCATCTACTGTATCTTGCCTATGCTGCTCTGTACCATCACTCATTCCTATATCCTTATGTACATATTCTTTATCCCCTTACACTGTGTATAAGACAGTAGTTTTGGAATTATTAGTTAGATTACTTGTTGGTTATTACTGCACTGTCGGAACTAGAAGCACAAGCATTTCGCTACACTCGCATTAACATCTGCTAACCATGTGTATGTGACAAATAAAATTGGATTTGATTTGATTCTAGTTTGGCCCAGAAAAGGCACATATAAAAACAGAATACTTTATAACTGTTGACAAACCAATCATCTTTTCACTCCTGTCAGTTTTGCCTTCTTCTATCAGATGTACAGTCCAATGAGACTTTCCTAGCAGTTTTCCTTTGAAAACCCTCTTGCTGTGTTGTTCCCTATCCCATCTCCAAAACACTAACTTTTCCTTATTGTAACTCACTCTGGAGAACAGCATCTGCTAATACTAGAATGTGAAAATATGAAATGTTTCGTTCGTGTCCCCCTGTAACCCTAACCATGTAACCTTAACCCCTGTTTCCTCATAGTGCCCAGAAGCTGAGTGAGTTCTTCAGTAGTGATGAGATTGGAGATGAGCAGGAGCCAAATGCCACCATGCCCACGGGCCCTAGCAACCACAAAACCATTCCCTCCTGCCCCAGAAACCACAACAACAAGTACCAGGCAGTGGTGAGTACCCAGCTATCACATAATGTTCTGAGAACCTTATGTTTCTTAGAGCTTGTTGAGAGCGTAGTTGTCCTATGGTGATTTAGCATACAAACGTCCTAAAACTTTCTGCGAATGGTACAGGATAGTTGTTTGGTTTTGGAACATTTAAGGAACATTTAAGGAACTTTAACAGAATGTTTTGTAAAAGTTCAAACATGGTTACATTTATACTGAACAAAAAATATAAACACAACATGTAAAGCTTCCCATGTTTCATGACCTGAAATAAAAGATTCCAGAAATGTTCCATACGCACAAAAATCTTATTACTCTCAAATGTTGTGCACAAATTTGTTTTAAACCCTGTTAGTGAGCATTTCTCTTTTTCCAAGATAATCCATCCACCTGACAGGTATGGCATATCAAGAAGCTGATTAAATAACATGATCATTACAAAGGTGCACCTTGTGCTGGGGACAATAAAAGGCCACTCTACAATGCCAGATGTCTCAAGTTTTGAAGGAGCGTGCAATTGGCATGCAGAGTGCAGGAATGTTCACCAGAGCTGTTGCCAGAGATTTTAATGTTAATTTCTATACCATACGCCGCTCTCCAAAGTCGTTTTAGAGAATTCGGCAGTACGTCTAACCGGCCTCATAATCGCAGACCATGTGTAACCATGCCTTCCAGGACCTCTTCATCTGCGGGATCATCTGAGACCAGCCACCCAGATAGCTGATGAAACTGTGTGTTTGCTCAACCAAATCATTTTTGCAAAAACTGTCATTAACAGTCTCAGGAAAGAGATTTAACGATGCTCTTACAAAGGTTCTTACGATGAATTTAGGCTTAAGATGCTTTTGGGAAACTGGGACCTGTTCTCTATCCATGGAATTAGTGAATTGCGCCACCAGGATGGAGCTAGCATGCCATGTTTTCCACATATTTAATTTAATTTTAGTCTATTCAAACAGACCCAATTTCAAAGGAAACAAACAATCATTAAGATCACGTGTTGTCAATTAGTGGACGCGTTAAATCTCCGAGCTGTTTGCCAAAACCATCGTTATTAACGTTGCACTTGAAAACGGCCATAATCTAATGCCTGTCTCAGACCACTCGTAGAACAGCTAAGTACCACTCGTAGAACAGCTAAGTACCACTCGTAGAACAGCTAAGTACCACTCGTAGAACAGCTAAGTACCACTCGTAGAACAGCTAAGTACCACTCGTAGAACAGCTAAGTGTGTTGTCAGATGCTTTTTTTTGCCCTCTCGCATTTCTTTATACACAGAAGATCTCTGCTAAACATAGAATCACATGGTTTATCCGTCTCTCCTTTACCACCGACAACTTCACAACCAAGTTGCCTACAAATACAAAGTTGTCTTTGCAATTGATACAAACAAGTGACGTAGAAAAAGATGCTTCATATGAAAGTTGAGATGACTGCTTTAAAAATATAGAAAGTAGGCAATAGGCCTATTTCAAACATATTGAAATACATTTCATGTTCAATCAAATGAGTTCTATTTTGCTTCTGTCTGTAATTTGTCTCAATATACTTCATAATGTGTAGCCTAACGTGTGCAATGATGTGCCAAATCAGTGGTTTAGTGCATTTTTATTAGGTAAGCATTAGAATAAGCCGCCTCAACATTTGCAGCCGTAGGTGGTAATATCTCTCTAGAAGCTGATCCGCTATCAGTATTGTGAAATAAATATATTGTTAAGGTAAGATTTGAATGGAGTAAGTGGATCAGAGAGCACATACGCCAACAACACACTTAGCGACCATTCTCTCTGCGTGGTGTTTTGGGAAACGCATGTGACATCTTCGGATGTTATTGGAAAGAAGCATCCTGTGAAACCAGGCCACCAGGAAACCAGAGTCAAATGTTCTCAGAACCTCCCTGCAACCTGAAAATAAACATTCCCAGAACAGGAATCTAACTAGCAAAGCAAACGGTTCTAGGATACGAATAACAACATCATAAACGTACTGTTAGCTAGGGAGCCAGCTAGCTAACATTAGCTAACAGTACACTTTAGCTTGAATTGAAACCACTTTCTGTCAAAATTAGAAACTTGTAATATCTGAAAATGTAGCTAGCTAGACTACCTTATTTTATTTTATTTATTTAACTAGGCAAGTCAGTTAAGAACAAATTTTTATTTTCAATGATGGCCTAGGAACAGTGGGTTAACTGCCCATTCAGGGGCAGAACAACAGATTTGTACCTTGTCAGCTCGGGGGTTTGAACTTGCAACCTTCCGGTTACTAGTCCAATGCTCTAACCACTAGGCTACCCTGCCGCCCCTTACCTGTATACGTCATCATGCATGATGTCATCCGTCTCCCTGTCATGGATGCCATACTACAGTTGCCCTTAGTTTGAAGATGTAATCGGTTCACATACGGTTCATATTTGTTTTGTGTTGTAGTCACGATCAATATCAACATTTACACAGATTCATGCACACATACATGAACACACACACACAGAGAGCTCCCACAAAGACCTCTTAAACACTCAACCACTCATTCACAGGAAGCATGCACATCAATGTTGTAGTTAATGTCCTCCTTCCACCTCCACCCCAACCTCATTTGCACACACACTCTCACCACCTCCTCCACAATCCTCCGCCACCATCCACCACCTCTGTGGTTTTCATAGTGGTCCTGTAAAAAGCCTAAGCAATGCCCTGCCCCCTCCCTGCACCTCTCCCAGCCTCTGAAGGTGGTGAACAGGAAGAGACATCCCAGGGACGATTGGAACAACTACAGCCATGAGGGAGGCAACCCACCCCCCCAGGAGGGAGACCAAGACCTTTGCATCAGGGTGAGTAGGAGGCAGACCAGGAGAAGGACCACTGGATCAGGGTGAGTGAGAGGTGGACCAGGAGGACCTAGACCTCTGGATCAGGGTGAGTGAGAGGTAGACCAGGAGGACCTAGACCTCTGGATCAGGGTGAGTGAGAGGTAGACCAGAAGGACCTAGACCTCTGGATCAGGGTGAGTGAGAGGTAGACCAGGAGGACCTAGACCTCTGGATCAGGGTGAGTGAGAGGTAGACCAGGAGGACCTAGACCTCTGGATCAGGGTGAGTGAGAGGTAGACCAGGAGGACCTAGACCTCTGGATCAGGGTGTGTGAGAGGTAGACCAGGAGGACCTAGACCTCTGGTTCAGGATGAGTGAGAGGTAGCAGAACTAGATAGTTTGAACTTCTATCATTCAGTCTCATCAGTGTGCTGCCAGTGACAATATCCTGTCTGACTGCTTACTGCTGACCCTCTCCTGTCTGACTCCTTACTCAGTCAGATTATGTTTTTGTGAAAGCAGTGGGAATCAGTCTTTGACATTTGCTTTGATCAATGTGTGTGATGTTTCTTTCTCCAGATAACCAGTGGATATTTCACCTGGACAGATGGGACTCCCACCCTGTCTAACATAAACAGCAAGGTTCCCTTTGGTAAGGCTCTGCTGCTGGAGGAAGGTTAAACGCCATGGCATTAATACTCCATTAAAGGAATCACTACTCCCTCCTCCTATCCCCCCATCTCTCTACTCTCTCTCTCCCACCCAATTTCTCATTTCCTGTGTGTCTCTCTCTCGCTCTCTCTCTCAGGTCAGCTGACTATGATCGTGGGCCAGGTGGGTTGTGGGAAGTCGTCCCTGTTGCTGGCAGCTCTGGGAGAAATGCAGAGAGTCTCTGGGACTGTCACCTGGAACATGTAAGACTGGATGAAATTACTACTCACACCGTAGACGTCACAGATAGATGGATGGACAGTAAACTACTAGTAGGATGGACATACTAAATGGTTGACAAGCCTCTTTCTCATCCAAAGTATAAAGAAGGTCTATTAAATTACAGTAGGTTCATGTGGCCTGAGCTCAGATGATGTCAATTTGAAAGGTCATAGGTGAAATGTGTATTGACTCCAGAGTTCCAGGTAGCTATCCGCAGAGAGGCAGGTACAGTAGCTGTCCACAGAGAGCCAGGTAGCCGTGCACAGATGACTGACTGTTTACCTCTCTCAGCGATATAAAATGCTCTTAAATCGAATCAAATCCAATTTTATTTGTCACATGCTTTGTAAACAACAGGTGTAGACTAACAAATCAAATCAAATTTTATTTGTCACATACACATGGTTAGCAGATGTTAATGCGAGTGTAGCGAAATACTTGTGCTTCTAGTTCCGACAATGCAGTAATAACCAACAAGTAATCTAACTAACAATTCCAAAACTACTGTCTTATACACAGTGTAAGGGGATAAAGAATATGTACATAAGGATATATGAATGAGTGATGGTACAGAGCAGCATAGGCAAGATACAGTAGCTGATATCGAGTACAGTATATACATATGAGATGAGTATGTAAACAAAGTGGCATAGTTAAAGTGGCTAGTGATACATGTATTACATAAGGATGCAGTCGATGATATAGAGTACAGTATATACGTATGCATATGAGATGAATAATGTAGGGTAAGTCACATTATATAAGGTAGCATTGTTTAAAGTGGCTAGGGATATGTTTACATAATTTCCCATCAATTCCCATTATTAAAGTGGCTGGAGTTGAGTCAGTGTCAGTGTCAGTGTGTTGGCAGCAGCCACTCAATGTTAGTGGTGGCTGTTTAACAGTCTGATGGCCTTGAGATAGAAGCTGTTTTTCAGTCTCTCGGTCCCAGCTTTGATGCACCTGTACTGACCTCGCCTTCTGGATGATAGCGGGGTGAACAGGCAGTGGCTCGGGTGGTTGATGTCCTTGATGATCTTTATGGCCTTCCTGTAACATCGGGTGGTGTAGGTGTCCTGGAGGGCAGTTAGTTTGCCCCCGGTGATGCGTTGTACAGACCTCACTACCCTCTGGAGAGCCTTACGGTTGAGGGCGGTGCAGTTGCCATACCAGGCGGTGATACAGCCCGCCAGGATGCTCTCGATTGTGTATCTGTAGAAGTTTGTGAGTGCTTTTGGTGACAAGCCAAATTTCTTCAGCCTCCTGAGGTTGAAGAGGCGCTGCTGCGCCTTCTTCACGATGCTGTCTGTGTGAGTGGACCAATTCAGTTTGTCTGTGATGTGTATGCCGAGGAACTTAAAACTTGCTACCCTCTCCACTACTGTTCCATCGATGTGGATAGGGGGGTGTTCCCTCTGCTGTTTCCTGAAGTCCACAATCATCTCCTTAGTTTTGTTGACGTTGAGTGTGAGGTTATTTTCCTGACACCACACTCCGAGGGCCCTCACCTCCTCCCTGTAGGCCGTCTCGTCGTTGTTGGTAATCAAGCCTACCAC
This sequence comes from Oncorhynchus tshawytscha, assembly GCF_018296145.1. Classification (NCBI taxonomy): domain Eukaryota; kingdom Metazoa; phylum Chordata; class Actinopteri; order Salmoniformes; family Salmonidae; genus Oncorhynchus; species Oncorhynchus tshawytscha. The sequence goes on from NC_056429.1 coordinate 11,329,496, forward strand.
TGTTGTGTCGTCCGCAAACTTGATGATTGAGTTGGAGGCGTGCGTGGCCACTACAGCCACAGTGAAATGCTAACTTACGGGCCCTTCCCAATAATACAGAGAGAAAAAAAGATAAATATAAAAATAATAACAAGAGGAATAAATGCACAACAAGTAATGATAACTTGGCTATATACACAGGATACCAGTACCGAGTCGATGTGCAAGGTTACGAGGTAATTTAGGTAGATACTTACTCAGGACATACGTTTATGTACATATAGGTAGGGATGGAGTGACTAGGCAACTGGATAGGTAATAAACAGTAACAGCAGCTTATGTGATGAGTCAAAAGAGTTAGTGCAAAAAGGGTCAATGAAGCTTTCTGGGTAGCTTTAGGTTAACTATTTAACTAACTATTTAGCAGTCTTATAGCTTAGGGGTAGAAGCTGTTCAGGATACTGTTGGTTCCAGACTTGGTGCATCGGTATCGCTTGCCATGCGGTAGCAGAGAGAACAGTCTATGACTTGGATGGCTGGAGTCTTTGACAATTTTTAGGGCCTTCCTCTGACACCGCCTGGTATAGAGGTCCGGATGGCAGGGAGCTCGGCCCCAGTGATGTACTGGGTTTTACGCACTATCCTCTGTAGCTCGTTGCGGTCGTATGCCAAACAGTTGTCATACCAAGGAGTGAACCAGCTGTAGAAGCTGTAGAACTTTTTGAGGATCTGAGGGCCCATGCCAAATCTTTTCAACCTCCTGAGGGAGAAGAGGTATTGTCATGCCCTCTTTATGACTGTGTTGATGTGTGTGGACCATGATAGTTCCTTAGTGATGTGGACACCAAGGAACTCAAAGCTCTCAACCTGTTCCTGGGGGTGTGCTTGGCCCTCCTTGGTCTTGCTGGCATTGAGGGAGAGGTTGTTTTCCTGGCACCATACTGCCAGGTCTCAATGTCGTCGGTGTTCAGGCCTACTACCATTGTGTCGTCTGCAAATGTAATGATGGTGTTGGAGTTGTGCATGGCCATGCCGTCGTGGGTGAACAGGCAGTGCAGGAGGAGACTAAGAGCGCACCCCTGAAGGGCCCCCGTGTTGAGGATCAGCGTGGCATAGTTGTTGTTGCCTACCCTCACCACCGGGGGCGGCCCGTCAGGAAGTCCAGGATCCAGATGCAGAGAGAAGTGTTTAATCCCAGGGTACTTAGCTTAGTGATGAGCTTGGATGGCACAATGGTGTTGAACACTGAGCTGTAGTCAATGAACAGCATTTTCATGTTGGTTTTCCTTTTGTTCAGGTGGGAAAGGGCAGTGTGGAGTGCAATAGCGATTGTGTCATCTGTGGATATGTTGGGGCGGTATGCGAAGTGGGGTGGGTCCAGGGTGTCTGGGATGATGGTGTTGATGTGAGTCATGACCAGACTTTTAAAGCATTTCATGGCTACAGATGTGAGTGCTACGGGGCAATAGTTATTTAGACAGCTTGGCATTCTTGGGCACAGGGACTATGGTGGTCTGCTTGAAACATGTAGGTATTACAGACTGGGTCAGGGAGAGGTTGAACATGCAGTGAAGACATTTGCCAGCTGATCAGCGCATGCTCTGAGTACGCATCCTGGTGATCCATCTGGCTCCTGCAGCCTTGTGAATGTTAACCTGTTTAAAGGCCTTACTCACATCAGCTACGGAGAGCGTGATCACACAGTCGTCCGGATCAGCTGGTGCTCTCATGCATAGTTCAGTGTTGCTAACCTTGTAGAACATAGAAGGTATTTAGCACCAACTCTCTGGTACCCTTTCCTGCAGTCAAATAACCAAAGCGCCCTCTAATGGCAACATGGGTGGAATGTTACTGATATGTTTTGTCATTTCAAAATTCATTAATAGAACCCATAGCGGACATTGACGGCCTTTCTTTAAATTACTGTAGCCTATAGCAGCCATCGACAGCCTTAATTTAAATTACTGTAGCAGTCGAGAACAGCCTTGTTTATCTAACAATAATATATTTTTCGATATCGCAAAATGTAATGGCTAACAACCTGTTGTATTTGTGTGGCTGTTGTCATCAAACAGAAACCGGAAACAGAGTATGCTGTCATTTGACTTTTCAAAGAATGTGCTGATCTATGGTGTCAAAAGTGATGCTAAAGTCTAGGAACACAAGGTAATTTACTACATTCACAAGTGCAGTCTCAGTACTATGGTGGGGTCTAAAACCAGACTGGAGCATTTAGAATACATTATTTGTCTTCAAGAAAGCAGTGAGTTGCTGCGCACAGCATTTTCATTTTTTTTTGAGAGGAATGGGAGATTCAATACAGGCCAATTCGTTTTATAATTTTCCCGGACAACATTTGGCTTTTTCAGGAGAGGTTTTATTAACACTTTTAGTGAGTTTTTTTACACAATCGGAGGATAGGGAGCTGTTTATTATGTTTAACATAGGAGTGCCAAGCACAGGAAGTAGCTCTTTCAGTAGTTTATTTGGAATAGAGTCCCGTCGGCAGTTGGCAGGTTTAGAGGCCATGACTATTTTCGTAAATGTGTCGAGATACATGTTAAAAAAACTTCTCTCCATTTATCCTAGGTCTTAGCAGTTCTTTGCAGACTCAGAACAAATTAGTTTTGTAGAAATATGCATATTTGAAGAGGAATCCATAATTTGCTTTCTAATGATCATTATCTTTTTGTCGAATAAGTTCATGAATTCATCGCTGCTGAAGTGAAGGCCATCCTCACTTGGGGAATTCTGCTTTTTAGTTAGCTTTGCGGCAGTGTCAAAATACATTTTTGATTGTTCCGTTTCTCTTCAATCAGGTTGTAAAAGTAGCCTGGTAGAGCAGCAGTGAGGGCTCTTCGATATTGCACGGTACTGTCTATCCAAGCTAGTCAGAAGACTTCCAATTTGGTGGAGTATAATTTCCGTTCCAATTTTCTGGAAGCTTTCTTCAGAGCTCGGGTACTTTCTGTATACCAGGGAGCTAGTTTCTTTTGACAAATGTTTTTTGGTTTCAGAGGTGCGTCTAGGGTATTACACAGGTTAAGTTTAGATCCTCATGTGAGGCGATAACAGATTGTTGAACTCTGACATCCTTAGGTAGGTGGAGGGAGTCTGGAAGGGCATCTAGGAATCTTTGGGTTGTCCGAGAATTTATAGCGCAGCTTTTGATAATCCTTGGTTGGGGTCTGAGCAGATTTTTTGTTGCGATTGCAAACATAATAAAATTGTGGTACGATAGTCCAGGATTATGAGGAAAAACATTTACATCCACAATATTTACTCCATGGGACAAAACTAGATCCAAGGTATGATTATGGCAATGCGTAGATCCTGAGACATGTTGGACAAAACCCACTGAGTCGATGATGGCTCTCAAAAGCCTTTTAGAGTGGGTCTGTGGACTTCTCCATGTGAATGTTGAAGTCACCAAAAAATATAATATTATCTGCCATGACTACGAGGTCCGATAGGAATTCAGGAAACTTCATGAGGAATGCTGTATACGGCCCAGGAGGCCTGTAAACAGTAGCTATAAAAGGTGATTGAGTAGATTGCATATATTTCATGACTAGAAGCTCAAAAGACAAAAATGTAGTCATTTGTTTTTCTTAAATTGAAATTTGCTGTCATAAAACCGGTTGAAAGTTTCTATAGGCTATAGAGCGACACCTGTTGAGCATGCCGACAGCGTTTCTTTCCAGAAGCCATGAGAAAATTGTCAGTCTGCCGGGACTGTGCAGGGGGATTAACACTACTACCTGGATTTCATGGTGGCACAGACGCTGTATCATTTTTCCTACTTTTCAATTGCCTTTGCCTAACGATTGTGTCTGTAGTCGAGCTTGTGACTCTGCTATCCCCACCATAAGGCGATAGTTTTCCTGTAAACAGAAACTGCAATGAGAAGGCATAATGTTACTTAGCTTTTTCGGCTGGAGAAGGTCCTGCAGATGTCCAGATAAAGCGTCCGGGGTGAAAATGTTAAATTAAAAAAGTAATGTGACAAAACTAAGACGTTGATAAACTTGTTCAATACAGAGTTTGATTAAATGGTTATTAAGAGTAAAAAGCCCAAAATATTTGCAGGTAGCCAAGTAGCGATAAACAGCGCGGAGACAACTTGGAAGTGCGTGTGTGTGTTGTGTGCGTATGTAGTGAATGTGTGTGGGTTTTCTGTGGGAGTGTCACTGTAGTGTGTGTGAGAAAATGTGTATATGTTGTCTATATACAGTTGAAGTCAGAAGTTTACATACACTTAGGTTGGAGTCATTAATCACATTGTTTGTTAGCTTTTTTTTAGACGGAGGGGGAAGCAGGATACCTAGTCAGTTGTGCAACTGAATGTAGTCAACCGAAATGTGTCTTCCACTTTTAACCCAACCCCTCTGAATCAGAGAAGTAGTCAATTGGATGGGGATTCCTAGGGTTAAAGCCGCAATATGGGTTGTAGCCTATAAATATGAGTCCTCTATCTATCTCTATTGTGTGTGTGTGTGTGTGTGTGTGTGTGTGTGTGTGTGTGTGTGTGTGTGTGTGTGTGTGTGTGTGTGTGTGTGTGTGTGTGTGTGTGTGTGTGTGTGTGTGTGTGTGTGTGTGTGTGTGTGTGTGTGTGTGTGTGTGTGTGTGTGTGTGTGTGTGTGTGTGTGTGTGTGTGAGAGAGATACTGTCGGGTTCTTATATGTCAGTCTTCTGGAATGTTTGGTGACAGCTATGTTCCCTGGCTGTATCCCCTGACAGGCAGCCATTTTAAATCCCTGGTGGTGTGAAAACACAGAGTGTAGAAGTTGCCCCTAGAGTCAGATGGTTTCCTATCCTCCTAATGGTTAAGGTTAGGAATTAAGGCTGGGTAATCTGATACTGGATTTTCAGCTCTCACTTCTCTGGTTGTGAACTCACTTCATCAGAAACACTGACCCGGGTACATGTCAACTGGTCAAGGCTAAAAATACAACAGTAGTGTCTACTGGCCTGGGGAAGTTCGAACTGAGCCTAGGATGGGTACCCGAACAGCTGTCTACTGGCCTGGGGAAGTTCGAACTGTGCCAGGTGTACTCAAACAGCTGTCTCCTGCACAGCAAAATCAATGGTGTACAGTTAACTATGAAAGTGTTAAATGTACACTATTTTCAGTGAACATATGAGTCCCACTGTACTTGTGTTAAAATAACACTTTTGAAAGTGTTAAAGATTTAACTCTGCAGTGTACTTCATTCAACTCTTAAAGTGCTCTAATTAACTTGATTGGGGTGTTTGATTAGCTCTACTGTAGAGTAATCACTTGGCTTAGTCCTGACGCTGTTACACGTTCTCAGTGTAAAAATTAACACCTGTAGTGTTATTGTAAATCATTTTGGGGAGTTGTTTTAACACTGTGCGGCGTAAGGCCTGATTTGCATATTTCCCAGGGTTCCTTTTACCCAGAGTGAATTGCAGTTACCACCTGTGACTATATATGTGTTAGTGACAGAGACATGGTTATTGAAATCATTTTCTGAACTAACGGGACACCTGTCGACAACATCCAGTGAAATTGGAGGGCGCCCAATTCAAATAAATAATCGGAATAAACGTTTATGAACATACAAGTATCTTAAATTGTTTAAAAGCTTGTTGATTTAACCGCATTGTCCGATTTACAATAAGATTTACAGCAAAGGCATACCATGCAATTGTTTAAGGATGGAGCCCCACATCAACATATTTTTCAACCAGCACAGGCTTCATAAAATCATAAATAGCGATTTAAATAAATCCCTTACTTTTGAAGATCTTCCTCTGATTTGCAATCCCAAGGGTCCCAGCTACAACATGAATGGTTGTTTTGTTAGATAAAATCCTTCTTTATATCCTCCACAGATTTCAGTAATCCACTCGTTCAACATGCAGACAAAGGAGTCCAAAAGCTACTGCTAAACTTTGTTCAAACAAGTAAAACTATGTTTCTTATTAATCCTCATGTACCCTAAAATGTAAATAAGCTATAATATTTTATACGATAAGAAGTATGTTCAACAGAAATGTGCCTTCTTCGTCCCAACAGACTGATATTATACCGTGACTCTTTGTACAAAAACTCTAAATTCTTGCTCATTTTTGAAGAAACACGTCTGAAACAATGAACAAAGACTGTTGACATCTAGTGGAAGCCATATGAATTGCAATCAGGGAGCTGGAATTACATAGAACTCATAGCTTTCCATTATAAGATCCTGGGAGCTCAAAATGTTTTTATTACCGGTTGTTTTTTTCGCCTGCCATATCAATTGTGTTATAGTCTCAAACATTATTTTAACATTTCTACAAACTTCAAAGTGTTTTCTATCCAATGCTACCAATTATATGTATATCCTGGCTTCTGGGCCTGAGTAACAGGCAGTTTACTTTGGGCACGTCAGTCAGGCGGAAATAGAGAAAAATAGACCCTATCCGTAAGAGGTCTGTGGCTTTCACCAGGTGAGTTCCTAAGCAAATGCCATCATTAAAATGTATGACAATACATATATCACAAGGCCTTACTTTGATGACCTAGTTCCCTGGTTTACAGGCCACATTATGCTGGTTTCAAAATGATATGTAATACCTATTGCAATCCAGCCAGCATACGGCTGTCAAACAGATGGAATGACTGGTGGGAAAGTTGATAAGAAGACTAACTATTTAAATTGGGACAACCATTTCAGTAACGGGTGCAATAAAGCAAACTGATTGGATTAGTTTAGAAAATATATGCTATTTATCTTTGTGTAGCATAAGATTAATCAATCAATGTACATGCAAGACCTCAGATATTAAAGGTCCTGAAAAGTACTTTTTGACCTATATGGCACATGTAAATCATAAGAGGGCGGTTTACAGATAGATGGGATGGACTGAGAGTAGCTGAGGGGTGGGGTTAGGGAGATAGATGGGATGGACTGAGAGTAGCTGAGGGGTGGGGTTAGGGAGATAGGTGGGATGGACTGAGAGTAGCTGAGGGGTGGGGTTAGGGAGATAGGTGGGATGGACTGAGAGTAGCTGAGGGGTGGGGTTAGGGAGATAGGTGGGATGGACTGAGAGTTGCTGAGGGGTGGGGTTAAGGTGATAGATGGGATGGACTGAGAGTTGCTGAGGGGTGGGGTTAAGGTGATAGGTGGGATGGACTGAGAGTAGCTGAGGTGTGGGGTTAAGGTGATGATTATGGGTGGGATGTACTGAGAGTTGCCTGGAGGTGAGTTTAAAAGCTCATCTTCTACAATAGTTATGACTGAACACAATGTATGAGTACTATCTATCCAGATGTAATGTATATCAAAATATCAAATTACTTTATTCTTGCTATGTAACTACTGTAAAATGTGTGCAGAATGTACATGTAACAAGAAAAGAAAAACCTATAAAACATGTGTATATTTGTCCTCCTAAAAGGGTTGGTGGTCGATGGGCAAAAAAAAATAATACATTTTCTCTCATGGCTAACGACCAGGAAGTTTGAAAAGACAGGCTGAGTGGGCGGGGCTTATATTCATGATCTCACCTTGACTGACAGCTCTTTAATACACCTATGTCATGCAATTTAAATGCAGTGAGCAGTGTTGCAGTAAAATCACCTCAATCAAATCTGGTGATACACAAAGCAACTCAAACAACATTTAAAATGCATCAATGATATAAAAGTATATATTACAGTCACCTATTTGGCATTTGTGATGTGGTGCACAGCAGTACTAACAGACGAAGAAGGCTATCCTGTAACTAGCTAACCAGACACAGACGGAGACCTAGCTATCCTGTAACTAGCTAACCAGAGAGCTGACCAGGCTATCCTGTAACTAGCTAACCAGACACAGATGAAGACCTAGCTATCCTGTAACTAGCTAACCAGACAGACGATATCCTGTAACTAGCTAAGCAGACAGACGAAGACCAGGCTATCCTGGAACTAGCTAACCAGACAGACGAAGACCAGGCTATCCTGTAACTAGCTAACCAGACACAGACGAAAGGGGAAACATATAACTATCTTTGCCATAGACGAATAGGATAAACTTGTAATTATATTTGCTGACACCCCACAGTAGAGTAGCTATACTAAACTTCTGTAATATATATACTTCTGTAACTGCAAGAGTTCATAGTTTGAGATATATATATATATATATATATATACTGTATATATATATATATATATATATATATATATATATATATTGAGATATATTGACCTCTGTTTTTTTCTCCTCCCTTTCTATTGTCTGCAGTTTGCCCAGCCTGGACTCAGAGAGAGATGACAGGTATGTGAATGTGTTGAATCACAGGAACATTGCCATAGTTCTAGGTCTAATCCAGGTTGGCGCAATATGATCAGGAGTCACTGATAAACAGCACATCAACATCACATTTAGAAGGCATTTCCCAGTAGGTCATACGCAGTGTTTATTTCTCTGGCAACACTCTCTCACTCACTCTCTCACTCTCACACAGACACACACACACACACACACACACACACACACACACACACACACACACACACACACACACACACAGGATACATTTGAATATGCAGTGCTTCCCCGTCACAACAGCTCAACTTTCCATCCATCAATGATATCACTCACAGCATGACCCACTCACACTCACACACACACACAACACACGGCTGGTGTCCCTGTCCTGTCATTGGATAATCCCTCTGTCCTGCTCTGCTACTTTCTCCAATAAAACACTCAACTCTGTACTATGCTAAGCTGTTTGTGTATGTGCATGCGTGCGAGCATGCTTGTGTGTGTACCTGCTGACAGAATCCAGGAAACATCAGTAATCCCTCAGCAGGCCAGGGTTACCAGAGTAATTAATAAATACATGTGTTACACCCAGACTGAAAAACAAAGGAAAATGCTGCACGCTGCTACTCATGCTCCCGGGTGATTTACTAGGACAACCTGAAATCTTCATCAGGCATCCCATATCTCAGGTGGGGGTGGAAGGTATTATATATAGGGGCAGTACTCAGTGACATCACTTCCTGGGAGGTAAAAATATGTAACATTAGGTTCACAATGTATAAAAATACAGTACCTTTGGAAAGTATTCAGAACCCTTGACTTTCCACATTTTGTTACATTAGAGCCTTATTCTAAAATGTATTAAATGTTTTTTTCCTCATCCATCTACACACAATACCCCATAATGACAAAGCGAAAACAGGTTTTTAGACATTTTTGCAAATGTATTAAAATTATAAAACAGAAAGACCTTACTTATTTACATAAGTATTGAGACCCTTTGCTATGAGACTTGAAATTGAGCTCAGGTGCATCCTGTTTCCATTGATCATCCTTGAGCTGTTTCTACAACTTGATTGGAGTCCATCTATGGTAAATTCATTTGATTGGACATGATTTGGAAAGGCACACACCTGTCTATATAAGGTCCCACAGCTGACGGTGCCTGTCAGAGTAAAAACCAAGCCATGAGGTTGAAGAAATTGTCCATAGCGCTCCGGGAAAGGATTGTGTCGAGGCACAGATCTGGGGAAGGGTACCACAACATTTCTGCAGTGTTGATGGTCCCCAAGCACACAGTGGCCTATTATTCTTAAATGGAAGAAGTTTGGAACCACCACGACTGTTCCTAGAGCTGGCTGCCCAGGCAAACTGAGCAATTGGGGGAGAAGAGCCTTGGTCAGAGAGGTGACTGAGAACCCGTCAGTCTGACAATGTTCCAGAGCTCCTCTGTGGAGATGGGAGAACCTTCCAGAAGGACGACCATCTCTGCAGCACTCCACCGATCAGGCCTTTATGGTAGAGTGGTGTGACGGAAGCCACTCCTCAGTAAAAGGCACAAGAAGACCCGCTTTGAGTTTGCCAAAAGGCACGTAAAGGACTCTCAGACAATGAGAAACAAGATTCTCTGGTCTGATGAAACCAAGATTGAACTCTTTGGCCTGAATGCCAAGCGTCACATCTGGAGGAATCCTAGAATCATCCCTATGGTGAAGTATGGTGGTGGCAGCATCATGCTGTGGGGATGTTTTTTCAGCAGAAGGGACTGGGAGACTAGTCAGGATCGAGGGAAAAATGAACACAGCAAAGTACAGAGATCCTTGATGAAAACCTGCTCCAGAGCTCTCAGGACCTCAGAATGTGGGTGAACGTTCACCTTCCAACAGGACAATGACCCTAAGCACAGAGCCAAGACATTGCAGGAGTGGCTTCGGGACAAGTCTCTGAATGTCCTTGAGTGGCCGAGCCAGAGCCCGGACTTGAACCCAATCAAACATTTCTGGAGAGACCTGAAAATAGCTGTGCAGCAACACTCCCCATCTAACCTGACAGAGCTTGAGAGGATCTGTATAGAAGAATGGGAGAAACGCCACAAATACATATGTGCCAAGCTTGTAGTGTCATACTCAACAAGACTCGAGGCTGTAATCGCTGCCAAAAGTGCTGCAACAAAGTACTGAGTAAAGCGTCTGAATAATTATGTCAATTTAATATTTAATTTTTTTGTTTTATACATTTGCAAAAATGTCTAAAAACCTTGTTTTTGCTTTGCCATTATGGGGTATTGTTGAGGATTATTTTTTAAATCCATTTTAGAAAAAGGCTAACGTAATGAAATGTGGAAAAAGTCAAGGGGTTTGAATACTTTCCGAATATACTGTATATGACCATACACAAGGAATGTGATCAATATTTACAGTAATATATAAAAACACACTATTCAATTAGGATTAAAAAAACAGTAGTTTGGACATTTTGGAACTATAAAAACTTCTTATGGCTTAGATCCCGCTACCGGGATCGACATGACAACAGCCAGTGAAAGTGCAGGGCGCCAACTTCAAACAACAGAAATCTCATAATTAAAATTCCTCAAACATACAAGTATTTTACACCATTTTAAAGATAAACTTGTTGTTAATCCCACCACAGTGTCCGATTTCAAAAAGGCTTTACGACGAAAGCACACCAAACTATTATGTTAGGTCAGTACCTAGTCACAGAAAAACACAGCCATTTTCCAGCCAATGAGAGGAGTCACAAAAAGCAGAAATAGAGATAAAATTAATCACTAACCTTTGATGATCTTCATCAGATGACACTCATCGGACTTCATGTTACACAATACATGTATGTTTTGTTCGATAAAACTTAGTTTACATTGACGCATTACGTTCAGTAATGTTTTGCTTCAAAACATCCGGTGATTTTGCAGAGAGCCACATCAATTTTCAGAAATACTCATCATAAATGTTAATGAAAATACAAGTGTTATGCATGGAACTTTAGATAAACTTCTCCTTAATGCAACGTTTGTGTCAGATTTAAAAAAAGCTTTAATGGAAAAGCACACCATGCAATAATCTGAGTACGGCGCTCAGACACAAAAACAACCATACAGATATCTGCCATGTTGTGGAGTCAACAGAAGTCAGAAATAGCATTATAAATATTTGCGTACCTTTGATGATCTTCATCAGAATGCACTCCCAGGAATCCCAGTTACACAATAAATGTTTGTTTTGTTCGATAAAGTCCATAATTTATGTCCAAATTCACGACGCTCAGGCCAGACGAAAAGTCAAAAAATTCCATTACAGTTCATAGAAACATGTCAAACAATGTATAGAATCAATCTTTAGGATGTTTTTAACATAAATCTTCAATAATGTTTTAACCAGAGAATTCCTTTGTCTTTAGAAATGCGATGGAACGTAGCTACCTCACACAGGTGCACGCCTGAATGAGCTCATGACACTCTGCCAGGCAACCTGACTCAATCAGCTCTCATTCCCTCCTCCTTCACAGTAGAAGCCTTAAACAAGGTTCTAAAGACTGTTGACATCTAGTGGAAGCCTTAAGAAGTGCAATCGGACCACATTTACACTATCTTGGAATGGCAAAGAGTTGAAAAACTACAACCCTCAGATTTCCCACTACCTGGTTGGATTTTTTCTCAGGTTTCTGCCTGCCATATGAGTTCTGTTATACTCACAGACATTATTCAGTTTTAGAAACTTCAGAGTGTTTTCTATCCAAATCTACTAATAATAGGCATATCTTAGCTTCTGGGCATGAGTAGCAGGTAGTTTACTCTGGGCACCTTATTCATCCAAGCTACTCAATACTGCCACCCAGCCATCAAGTCGAACTCCTCGTTAAGGCCAAGAGGAGACAATGTGTTGAACCTGTGGAGCCAGAAAGATTCACTTTGAAGAAGATTCCTCTGTGTCCCCTCCCCGGTGTGACATCTTGACCATTTCTATTCCAAATGAACAGCAACCGGGTTTATTTTGTCTCACCTGTCTGTATATTGCTGCGGTGCTCACTGATCCAGATCTTAAGGCATCTATGGGTTTTCCCTATGTAAGACAGACCACAGGGACATTTCAACATGTAAACAACATTGGTGGACATGAAGGTAATCAGGCCTTTGATTTGAAACCTTTGTCCTGTGCGGGGGTGGATAAATTAGTCACATTTATACTTAAAAATGTTTTGCGCACATTGGCCACATTTGTAATTACCATCCGGAACCTTGTCCAAGAAAGTTTCTTATTTCTCAGGTGGATAATCAGAGTTGACCACAATGTCTCTCATGTTTGGGGTTCTTTTAAAGACCATACATGGGAGATATTTAAAGATCAGTTTTAATCGTGGGTCAGTATCAATAATGTACCAGTGCTTCCTGATAATGTCCTTAAATGCCTTCCCCATTGGTGCATATTGGGTGAAGCATGATGGGACACGTTCTGCTTTTTCTTTTACTTTTAGTTTAAGGCTTTCCTACCCTTCAAAATGATAAGTGGCATGTTTTACCCAATTGGTCTTTGTGCCCTCTTTCATTCAACTTTTGTGTGAGGTCTGTGGTCTGTCTCTGGTAAGAAGCATCAGAGCGGGATATTCTTCAGGTGCGGCTGAATGGACTTACAGGGAGAGTTTTCATAAGTGGACAAGGATGAAAGCTGTCACCTCTAAGGAGGGTGTTCCAGTCTGTAGGTTTCCTTTAGAGATCTGTAGAGAGGGAGGTTTTGTCCTTAATAAGCATCACATCAATAACACCAAGGTTATAGCTGCTAACCTGTGGTTGCTCTGTTGCATCCCAGATGACCGTTAGTGTAGTAACCTCTTAGATATTTTAGGGGATGTGGTTGTGTATGAGGTAGTGTCAGAAATATAATTAGTGTACACTTGATGGGCAGCAGTGCATAGTAGTTCAAAAGAGAAATGAGTGTGTCTCTGTACTTCGTCCCTTTGAGGCAGTGCTATACAGTACACAGTCTGTAAAACATACCTTTAGGCTCTTATAATTACTATTTTGTGCAGGGACTGGGAGACTAAATCAATAATGAAGTTGTGTTTTTTATACAAAGTGATTTTACAGCTCATGCATTATGTGAATTATTAATAAGTCTACACTGTAGACAGTAGACTGGTATCTGTAGACCGTAGACTTGTATCTGAGCTTAGTGTCCCACATGAGACCTCAGCACAAGCTCCACTTATGGTGTTATTAGGTACATGTTCTCTCACTGCTACACCTTACACTCCCAACTTCAGGTCCGAATCCTTCAGGTCCGAAGTGAAATTGTTATTTAAATGGACATTAGGATTCACCCCTTAATCTCCAGGGACCACCCCACCTAATCCACTGTTTAATCACTCACAGCAAGTTAAATGTAACATTGTCATGTTGATTTAACACTGGACCAGTGTATACTTGGTTCACACTTTTCACTGTTAAACTAACACTGTGCTTAGTGCTGACACTGTTACTGTTGTATTGCTGTTTAAAACTGTTTTGCCAGTTTTAGGGAATCAACACTTTATACTGTTTTGTAGTAACAAGTCATAGTATTTTAACCATTACGCAAAGAGGTACGTATCACTTGACAAGGTCACTCACATTGGATTAAACATTACATTAACAAGTCTCTACTGACACATGTTCTTATGTACGCTTTTATAAAGACTTGAGGACTAGCAGCAGACATGCTCAAACTTGAATTAACATAGCCATAGACCACTTAAACTGGTACAACACTTCTACTCATGGGTGGTCAAAACAAAGTAATTAAACACCACACCCCTACTAAGCCATGCCTCCAATATAATTTCCTAGTGTGCCTTGGCTTTTTGAGTGAATTTTAGAGTTACCACTAGTGATGTTACTTTTGATACCGGAACTCTGAGGTATGCGTCAAAATCGCTAAGCATTGTACTTCAAAGCAGTGTGCCAATGCATGTATCACTTTGGTGTTTCTTCGAACAACCACCTGATTGGTTTTGTATTGGTTTGGTAGAAGACAAAAATGCTACGCTGCACACATGCTACAGGGTGTGAGATGTCATCTATAATAATTTGTCTGCTCTAAATGCTTTTGACCAGCAGGTGCCACTAGTGTACACTGTGTTCAAAGTCTCGAGTAATGAACCTATTTTAGACGCAATTGGCTGGAAAACCTCAACGCTTCAGTAAGCTTCATTTCCCCCTCACTAGTTACCACCCATGACTATATTTGTGAGATGGACAGTTGTTGAATTCGTTCATTTTCAGTCCTGTGGAATTCTCCAATTGACTTCCTGGATATACATTATCATTACACTTGAACTCCTTAGGACAGTACATTAAATATATCATAATGCTTTAGTTTAACTTCTCTGGGATATGTGGGACAGTTGCCATCCAGTGGAAGCGATAGGAACTGCAAGAAATCTGGATTCCCAATGAAAACCCATTGAAAAGAGAGTGACCTCAAAAAAATAAATCTGAATTGTTTGTCCTCTGGGTTTCGCCTGCTAAATAAGTTCTGTTATACACAGACATGATTCAAACAGTTTTAGAAACTTCAGAGTGTTTTCCATCCAAATCTACTAATAATATACATATCTTATCTTCTGGGGATGAGTAGCAGGCAGTTGAACGTGAAAATTACTGCCCCCTGTCACCTTGAAGTTAACAGCCAAGTTTTACCCTAACACAGAGGTGTTAGGAACCTCTTGGTTTACAAGCCACATCAGGCCTGACAGTCAAATTATGCTGCCTTGTAAAGTGATGTAATTCCTATTGGAATTCAGCTAGAGTCAAGACATCCAATAGTTGGAATTTTCTTCACCTGCAACCTGCATTCAGAATGACATGGTTAGAAACATTGCGAGGAGACTACCTAAACCATTTATACTGGAACAACCATTACAGTAACAGGTGCAATAAATCTAACTAACTGGTTGGATTCGTAAAATATTGTTATTTATCTTTGTGTAACATAGTATTAATCAATCAGTCAATGAACAATCCTAAAAATATCTACATGCAGTAGAGCATGCTGGGAAATCTGATAATGACGAGTGTGGTTTTGATGGGAACGTTTTTACTCTCCACAGAGCAGAACTGACACAATCACACTCATCACTGGTTATTAACACCAACACTGAGGTTATTTTACCACTAATGAGTTAATTTAACACTTACAGAGTTAAGGTAACTCCTAAATCAACACAATAAATGTTACACTGAAATCAACACTAGCCAATTTTCTGTGGTGGAGCACAGCCTGTCTAGGACAGTATATAATTAGATATGCATCCCATGCAGGGCCTATCAACAACACAGCAAAATATTCTAGCTCCTCCTCCCCTTCTCTCAAGGACAGGCTGAGCTCCTGTCATCCATTCTCCTTGATCTTTTAATTATTACGCTAATACCTCACACCTACACAATTGTCACAACCTACACTATGGGCGCATTTGAGTGGTAAGGTGAAAGTGGCAGTGTTGCCATTGTTGGTAAAAGTGGTTCTTTATAATGTCAAAATAACACATCTCCGATCCCCATATTATACACTAACAATCAGAAAATATATGTACATTGTACAATCAATTGGTGAGAGAGAGTTCCTGTATACAGTACATGAATTGCCGCAATTGCGGTTGGTTACTGAAATATTAGTGGAATCTGTGTGGGTAGCTGGACAGGTAGGATGACTGACAGTGAAGGTGAACAGGTGGTCACGTGTCAGGTGACAGAGGAATGGATGAGACTGGGGCAGGAATTCCTTTAACCATAAAGTGGTATATTTACTGAGTAGTCTGTGCTGCATCACAAAGGAAACAAAATAACATGTGTCCAATCAAATTGATAATCACAAAGATCAAATCATAACAAGCATTAACATTATTAGGGAATTCAACAATCCAGTTCATTAAGAAGTCAATAGTAATCATCCGTGAGTCATTTAGGCTCATAACTATTTATCATAAACATGAAAGAACACAAACAGTGAATGGTTATTCAATCTATAATCCCCATTAGTTTGATATCAAAGTCGATCAGTTAGCAAACAATGACGTTTCTCATTTCACCCTTTTCAATTGTCTTCATGTGTACATGTAATTAATTTCATTACATATTAACCATATCGATTGCATAATTGGCCTATGAGGATCCGTAGGGCCGTGATCATTGAGAATTCACATTACACACTATGTTTGAAGCGTGCGCTCCAAGCCGCGCTCCGCGGTAATAACTACAAACGATAACTGATGGCCCACTCTCCGGATCGCAACAGATAGCTCAGATGAAAGGTAACAGAGTCGGTGGATTCATGGACGCACAGAACTTCTGGAGAAGTCGGAGTTAAGGAAGAGAAAGCAGCGAGATCAGGCGATGGCGGTTTCCTCCTTTTATGGGGATGAGATCTGTCGGTCATTGCCACCTAACCTAATTAAAGCGCCCCTGGCCCAGCTGAGTAAGTGGCCATGAATTAAAGGATTATTCCACCAACTCCATGGGCCGTTTCTACGGTTACCGTTTTAGTCACATCTTGGGTCACGTTCACGCGCTTCAAACAAAAACACTCTAATGATTGGTTGGCTATAGAGCCTCCCACAATGTAGGCGATGGCTGCAGGATGAAGTTGGTGAAAAGCAACTACAGAAACTCAAAGTCGACTGCAGTCAAAATCGTCATGACTATTGAACACATGACTTGTGTAAAAAAAAAAAAAAAGTTCATGCAGTCGACATGTAGACGCAAGTCGGGCAGTTTTTTCTCCATAATGCAACACTTTGAAAGCCAACGATGGTCACCTGACAAAAGTGAGCCACTCGAACGCGCCCAACATGTCACAAATACACAACATAATATGCCACAACTGCACCAAGACACAATAACAGAGTGCATACATCAACAGCAAATCTAGGCATCATGTATTCAGCTTTTCTCAACAACTCCTCTATACTCACAGTGCGTCAGAGCACCCAGTTGATGAGTCTGCAAACAACAGGAAGTAATACAAGGTTTTTTATTTATAGACACACTTAGATCTAATGATAGATGTTCTGCTACTGCTCATATAAGGCAACATGATAGCCCTGTTTTGGTTTGTGATGGTGACTGTAGACATTACTTGGGCTAACGGTGTGCGTGTGTGTGTGTGCGTGCGCATTTTCCATTGCAGCCCCACATCAGACAAAGATGCTGCTGATGATGGAGATATCCAGTAAGCGCACACAACATGACTCCTTTCACCAGATGGTCACTATGGAGATGCTGTATATCACTGTTATCACAATATAAAAGAATACAGCCAGTATCTAGTCAATACATTGAAGTAATTGCCAAGATAATACCTTGCTATTCCATTGTTATTGAACACTTTTACCACTTTACCTCGCTCATTGCAGACCTTGTGACAAAGTATAAAATAAATATGTGGCAACAGCTACTTTGGATGACAGTAGTGCTGTATCCCTGGACAGGCAGTGGACAGTTGTTTTCACTGTGTTTATCTTGGCAGGAAGAGAGGCTCTGTGGCCTACGCTTCCCAGAAGCCCTGGCTGCTCAATGCGACGCTAGTGGAGAACATCACCTTTGAAATGCCCATGATC
Organism: Oncorhynchus tshawytscha; assembly: GCF_018296145.1. Taxonomy (NCBI): domain Eukaryota; kingdom Metazoa; phylum Chordata; class Actinopteri; order Salmoniformes; family Salmonidae; genus Oncorhynchus; species Oncorhynchus tshawytscha. The sequence continues at coordinate 11,347,351 of NC_056429.1, forward strand.
AAACCCAGGTGAGACTTGATTAGAAATGACTTGTAAAACCATTAGAACAAAAGTGAAACATGGTATCTACACTGTACAAATGTATGTAAAGTTACAGCAAAAATCTTAACTACTGGAATTCTATAGTACAGTACAGTAAAGAGTGATGCATTATGGACCCCCAAGGCCAAAGGGTTACTTGACCTCTGATTCAGGCCATTCTGAATCTCTGTTTGCCTCATTTGTCATTGAGAACTGTATCTGCCCTCGCACCCAGCCACAAACCCCCCCCCGCCAGAACACCATATGTTCCCCTGCCACTGGATGGGCACTGTGACACACGCTTTTTAAAATCCTAATGACAAATGGTTTCCCAGAAGAGCAGGAAGCCTGTGTTTATGGTCCTATCTCCTCTCTCTCTGGGCTTAATGGGCTAGCTGCAGAAAATATTATTTCACGGAACCAGGATTTTTCTCTGTTGGTGTGGAGACGCATAAAAGAATAGTGTTTACCTACTCACACTGGTTACTTTTCTCTCCCACTCACTCTTTTTTTTAACCTTTATTTAACCAGGCAAGTCGGTTAAGAACAAATTCTTATTTTCAATGACGGCCTGGGAACAGTGGGTTAACTGCCTGTTCAGGGGCAGAACGACATATTTTGTACCTTGTCAGCTCAGGGATTTGAACTTGCAACCTTTCGGATACTAGTCCAATGCTCTAACCACTAGGCTACCCTGCCACTCTCTCCTCCCTCTCAATTCAATTCAATTTAAGGGCTTTATTGCCATGGGAACACATGTTAACATTGCCAGAGCAAGATAACTAGATAATAAACAAAAGTGATATAAACAATAAAAATGAACAGTAAACATTACACTCACAAAAGTCCTCTCCGTTCATCTCTGAGAACAGTGGTTGAGCAAGCGCTCTTTTTCTCTCTCTCCCTCCCCCTCTCTCTGTTTCTCAGAGCACAGGAGCTGATCGTGGATGCAAAAAATATGTAATTAACTTTGACGTTTTTTCAGAGGAGATCTTAGTCGTGAAATTTTACATCTAACTAAGATGTTGCAGTATTTCTCAATGAGAAAATGTGCATGAAAACAAGTCATCTCTCGTTGAATGACACCAAAGATTTATTGAAGAATAGAGTCTTAGTACACGTCGGCCTTCAGAAAATAAATGGTGTGCCCTTACTGAAGTCCAAAACGAACCAAAACTTCACAAAATGTCTTCATAATATATGCTGGAACTCTTCGGGAACTGCTTCGGCTGGGAAGCATGTGGGTTAATAACCACCCCAGGGCCAAACGATCTGTAGTCTGCCCAATATGCTGAGGGCTGCGGGCTCCGACAGAGATCAGAGCAGTCTGCATTTATCATGCTGCACATGGTCAGACAGACAACTTTGTGAGAAAAATATTTTAAGAATTCGCCTACACTCTTAAAAATAAAGGTGCAAGCTGGAACAGAATAAGGTTCTTGAGAGCGATGCAATAGGGGAACTATTTTAGGGTCTCCGAAGAACCACAAATGGGAGGGTTCTTTGACGAACCCTAAAAACATCTAAAACCAGAAGTGTTTTGGCCCTCCAGGAACAGAATTGAATAGCCATGCTGTAGGATTTTAAGCCTTATTTGCATATTTCCCAGGGATACCAGTACCATCCATAAAGTGAAAATGTTGTCATTAAAATTTATTTAAAAAATACATTTTTCGTAAAGCCTTTTGAAGGCCTAGTTTAACCCTAATACAGTGGCAATAGCAGGCCTACAAGTCACATTATAATGTCTTGCAAAGGGATGTGAAATTCCTATTGGAATCCAGCCAGGGTGGGGAAAGCCCACATTTGGGACTTTTAGTCACCTGCATTCAGAAAGACTGCCAGGGTTGGGAAGACTAAGATATGACAATACCTTAAACATCTAAACTGGAACAAATATTTCAGTAACGGGTGAAATAAGTAACAGATTAGAATAGTTTCGAGAAATCTATGTTATATATATTTTAATAGCATAAGATTAATTAATCAATCAATATGCATGCAAAAACATAGATATTGAAACATACAATTCTACAAATCAACCTGCAATAGAGCATTCTGGGAATTATGATAAAGATGGACGTGTTTATCGTTCAACTCTGGTTATTAACACCAACACTGGGGTTGTTTTACATCACTGAGTGATGTACCTCAGAAATGTTACACTGAAAAATAAACCCCAGTTCACACTGGCCAATTTGATGTGTGCTATGAAAGAGACACATCTGCAGCCTTCCATACATTTCAATAACGTTTTAGAACTCTGTAAAACAGTAGAGGCCACATCAAGACCCCCACACATAAAGGGAAACGTAATCGACCTCTCCGTCAGATGAACTCGTTGATACCATTTTTGTCTTTGTGTTCAGTATAAAGGAAATTAGAGGTAGTTTCGCGAGCCAATGCTAACTAGCATTAGCACAATGACTGGAAGTCTATGGGAATCTGCTTGCACGCTGATGCGAAACTATCTCTAACTTCCTTCATAGAGATTCGTGACATATCATACGTTTAGAAAATGTGTAAAATGTTGTACGTTTTCCAAATTCATAAGGTATCATTTGAATTGTAAATTGTAACATGTCATACGAAATGGGTGATGGACATCAACAAAATAATACATACCATACGAAACGTAACATATCATGCTAAATGGAGTGTCCTGGATTTACATACAGAATAATACGAAATGCTCTGAGATCAGGTTGGTTTTTACTGTAACTTACTGGCAGCCAGTTACCTATAAGTTACTGTAAAAAAAAGTTAAAGTATGTAATCGTAAAAGCACTTGTTTACAGTAATGTACTGTTAAACCAACATTTCTTTGTTATTTAAGGTAACATACAGTACCTTTTTTACAGTAACTTACAGGTAAATGTCTGCCAACAAGTTGCCAGCAAGTCTCTTCAAACTACCTCTAGTTTATTGGCAGATATAGCACAGTAATACCGATGGCCTAATATAATGGAATCTCTGGTCATTTAAACTGTTTCTTCTTAGGTTATTTTGCGCGTTTGTTGTTGCCCATAGGGCGCAAAATTGCTGGGACCATTGCTGGCAAACGAGCTGCGTCAAATACGACAAAATAATATTGCGGGACTGCGGTTGGGGACCAGTTTTTGCGGAAGCGGGTGGGTGTCGGACAGAAAGTCAGCGGGTGGGTGTCGGACTGAAAGTCAGCGGGAGCGGGCAGGTGAGGTATGTCAAGCTGGGTGGGAGGGAGATGAAGAAATCAGTATTCTACTCTAGGCCTTCCTTCCTACAGGCTGTCTGTTTTATTCTCTCCTTCAGGCTTTTCTTGTTCTCTGGCCTCTCATTCCCTCACTAGCCCCTCTCTCTTTCTCTCTTTTCTTCATCTCGCTCAAATAAAGCCCCTAGGCATGATTCATCCCAACAGACAATTCATTTATTCTTAGAGTTTCAGCCTGAATACAAACTGAGAATAATATACTGTTGTTGACTGGGTTGCTGCAAAACCACTGTTGGTATCCATAGTTAGCATACATCTGAATGACCATGAATTGAATTGCCACTAAAGCACACTTCAAAATAAGTGGAGGTGGTGTCTACTAGTCCTCGTACAGTATCAGCTTTCACCCAGCCAAGTCACCTTATTGACATTGCAGGGTCTTTGTTTTAATGTCACAGTTGTCATCTGATTACCTGTTTCGGTGTTGCCCAGGTACAAGGCTGTCATTGAGGCGTGTTCCCTGCAGCCGGATATTGACATCCTGCCACAGGGAGACCTGACGGAGATTGGAGAGAGGGTCAGTGACCGTCTCTGTATCTGTTTCTGCCACTGTGTCTGTCACTCAGGACCAGCCGTGCCTGTCTCTCTTCACTCTCAGTAACTAACTGACAGTCAGGACTGCATGGTAATACCATTTAGGTATAACCTTTATGTATTCAGGTTTGTCCCGTAGAGACAGAATCTCTGTTACTAGTGATGCCTGTCACCACCTGTCTCGTGTTGATGTTTATACGTACCACCGTCATCAGAGGCTACCCAGTACACTATCATGTTTCATTTGGTCAGGCATCATGTTATTATGTGATCAGGTCTCGGTTGTGTTCTCTCCATATCTAGTTTATTATTGTGAGTCTGGTGCAACAAATGTTATGCATGTGACAAAGGTGTGTGTGTGTGTGTGTGTCTTTTAGTAATTTTGCAGAGTGTATTTCTGTAATGTCGGTGTGTGTGTAATCTCTCATGTACAGACTGTAAACATATGCAAGATTTTTTTTCTGGGTTAACCGAATTGAGTGTGTGTGTTATTTGAAGCATATCTGTTTGTGTGAGTGTACATGCGCTGTTGTCTCCTGATGTCCACGATCAACTCCTTCGTTTTGTGGACATTGAGGGAGAGGTTATTTTCCTTGCACCACTCTACCAGGACCCTCAACTCCTCCCTGTAGGCTGCCTCATCATTGTTGGTAATCAGGCCTAAACCTGCAAACTTGATGATTGAATTGGAGGCGTGCTTGGCCACGCAGTCATGGGTGAACAGAGAGTACAGGAGGGGGCTGAGCATGCACCCTTGTGGTGCACCAGTGTTGAGGGTCAGCGTAGTGGAGGTGCTGTTTCCTACCTTCACCAACTGGGGGCGGCACGTCAGGAAGTCCAGGACCCAGTTGCAAAGGTCGGGGTTCAGACCCAGGACCCCGAGCTTAGTGATGAGCTTGGAGGGTACTATGGTGTTGAAGGTTGAGCTATAGTCAATGAACAGCATTCTTACATATGCATTCCTCTTGTCCAGATGGGATAGGGCTGTGTGCAGTGCGATGGCGGTTGCATCATCTGTGAATCTATTGGGGCAGTATGCAAATTGAAGTGGGTCTAGGGTGTCAGGTAAGGTGGAGGTGATATGATCCTTAACTAGCCTCTCAAGGCACTTCATGATGACAGAAGTGAGTGCTACAGGACGATAGTCATTTAGTTCAGTTACCTTTTGCTTTCTTGGCTACAGGAACAATCGTGGAACAGCAATCCACTACAGTGACAGTCTGCCCTCGGGGAGAGCTGCTGACATTCAATCACACACTCTTAAAAATAAAGGAACCAAATAAGTTTTGTTGAGAGCGATGATATAAGGGAACCATTTTAAGGTCTCTGAAAAACCATGTTTTTTTGAAGAACCATACAAAAATCCCAAACCAAAAGTGTTTTCAGCCTCCAGGACCTGAATTGAATAGCCCTGGTGTAGGATTTTAAGCCTATTTTTGCCTTTTAGTGAGTTTTAGAGTTACCAATACCATCCATGACTGTGTTTACTAGTGAAAGAGACATGTTTGTTACATTCATTCATTTTTTTTGTCCTGTGGCCTTCACCAAATGAGATCTTAAGTGAATAGGTTGTCATAAAAATTACATAATTTAAGGCAATAAATACACATTTCATAAGGCCTTATTTTGAGGGCCTAACTTTAGCCTACAGCTCATTCTACAGACCACATCAGGTCAACAAGTTACATTATGCTGGCTTGCAAAGGGATGTGTAATTACTATTGGAATCCAGCCAGAGTGAGGTTATCCAGCATTTGGAATTGTCATTCACCCGCAACCTACAATCAGAATGACTGCCAAGTTGGGAAGACTAAGAAATGAGACATTTGAACAGAAACAACCATTTCAGTTACAGGTGCAATAAGTCCAAGTAAAAGATTGGATTAGTTTAGAAAAATTGATGTTATTTATATTTGAGTAGCATAAGATTAATTAATCAATCAATTTACATGCAAAAACATAGATTTTGAAACAAACAATTCTAAAAATCAACCTACAATAGATCATGCTGGGAAATATGATAATGATGGGCGTGGTTTTGGTTCCACTCTAGTTATTAACACCAACAATGGGGTAATTTTACACCAATGTTTCCCAAATTCAGTCCTGATCCCTGTTGTGTGCTATGAAAGGGACACATCTGCAGGCTTCAATACATTTCAATAACTTTTTTAAATTCTGAAGAACTGTAGATGCTACATCAAGAACCCAACACTTAACTCAAAGGTTCTTTATTGGGCAAGAGTTCTCAGAGCTGAGGAAGAACCATTTAAGAACCTTTTTTTTTTCAGTGCAAACAAGTGCGCACACACACATAGTACATACATACATACATACAGTGCCTTCAGAAAATATTCATACACCTCAAGATTTTCATTTTTTAATGAATTTGTAAATACTTTGAAAAACACTATTCCACTTTGACATTGAGGTATTGTGTGTAGACAGAAAATCTAAATGTGGAGTAAATCAAGGGGTATGAATCTATTCTGAAGTCACTGTACACACACACACACACACACACACACACACACACTGTAATGTGGTCTGGGTTACATAACCTCTACTATCATAGATTCACCTTGCAGGCAGACAGACTTCTCATCACTCAGTACTGGGTGTGGGTATGTGTGAAAGAGCGAGAGAGAAAGAGGACCGAATGTCTTAAATATTTTGGAGTAAAACGCTCTCAGTTGATAGGTAGTAGATGGACTGAGTAAGTATGTGCATGATTTCAGTCTGTTAGCCTTGCTCACTGACACAGTGTTGACCTGATGGAATGAATAATCTCTCTCTCTCTCTCTCTCTCTCTCTCTCTCTCTCTCTCTCTATCTATCTATCTATCTATCTATCTATCTATCTATCTATCTATCTATCTATCTACAGGGTATAATTCTGTCAGGAGGGCAACGCCAGCGTATAGGTGTAGCCAGAGCCCTGTACCAACAGACCAATGTGGTCTTACTGGTGAGAGAGACAGCCTGTCTACAGGTCTACACAGTGAACGATAGACTGCATGTGGACAGGGACAACATACAACAAAAACAGAAGTCTCAGTATACTGAGAAATGAAGTGTTCAGATATCTCATTTCATCTGCTTTTCCAATCAGCTTTATCAAAATAGTCAGAACTCCATTAGTCCTGTTTTTGACCATTTGACCTTTCACTTTTAATCGGTGTTGTTTCAGGATGACCCGTTCTCAGCGCTGGACATTCACCTGAGTGACCACCTGATGCAGGAGGGCATCTGCAAACTGCTGAGAGAAGAGAAGAGGACCGTGGTACTGGTCACTCACAAACTACAGTACCTACCACATGCTGACTGGGTGAGAGCACAGTGTGTGTGTGTGTGTGTGTGTGTGTGTGTGTGTGTGTGTGTGTGTGTGTGTGTGTGTCAGTGGAGGCTCCTCAGAGGAAGGGGAGAGCCATCCTACTCAGTGAATTTCATAAAAATAGTGAAACATTAACAAAGTTATCCTTTTTAGATTAAACAATATTAAATATATTCACGTCATCAAATAATTAAAATACACTGTTTTGCAATAGTCTAAAGCAGCCTCAACAGCACCCTCTAGGGTAGTACCATGGTTTAGCCGGACAACAGCGATTTTCTGTCCTCCTCTGGGTACATTGACTTCAATACAAAACCTAGGAGGCTCATGGTTCTCACCCTCTTCCATAGACTTACACAGTAATAATGATGACTTCCGGAGGATGTCCTCCAACCTATCAGAGCTCTTGCAGCATGAACTGACATGTTGTCCATCCAATCAAAGGATCAGAGAATGAATCTAGTACTGAAAGCAAAAGCTACAGCTATCTAGCACTGCAGTGCATAACGTGTGGTGAGTAGTTGACTCAAAGAGACAGAAAAACAACAGTTGAACAGTGCTGAACAAATTAATTTCTTAAAAATTAAGATTTTATTTTCTCCCTTTTTTCACTTATTTAGCTAGCTAATGTAGCTAATTTAGCCCACTCAACAACCTGTCTCAAACAGAGGAATGCTATTTATGTTAGCCAGCTGGCCAAGGCTCTTCCAAGTCAAGGTGAGCTTTCTGTTTTATTAATTTGTTTCCATTAGAGTATCATGTAGTAGCCTAAACCTATCAATGTCACATGGAGCTGGGTGAATGGAACAGGAATGACAGTTAGCCAATATGTTGTAATAGAAATAAGGCCATGCTCATAAAAAAATATTGTCCTCCCCCTTCTGCTAAGCTAAAATATGGAGTTATTTTAAGATGGGCATATCAAGGATCATTTAATTATTTGATTTTGAATTTTAGGACCCCTGTAAGTATCTTAAAAAATAAAAGAAACAATTATTTGATGAAACACTGAATTTGGCCTTACTGCTATTAGCCCATAGAAATGCATTGACAACATATGCATACATGGCGAAACAGATAGTGGCAAAAACATTCTTTTTAAAGGAAGCATGTTTTGAAGTGTCTGTTTTATATCTCAGAGATTTGAACAAAGGATTATATCATAAAACATAGAACAAATAATTAGACCCTTTTTTTGCACTAAATTACTTCTATATATAGTTTTAAAAAATGGCTGTTTTTACTGGTTCCAGGGCTACCTACAGATGGGTCTTGTGAGGCTTGTGGGCGTCCTAGAGCAAAACAACATGCATGGGTTTCTTGAGAGTCTCACCGTCTGAGAGTGGGGTCTTATTAGTGTGTAGCCCAAACTGTTCAGACACTGCAGACCGCCACTAGTGTGTCTGTGGGTTTTTGGTTTTACAATCCTTGTGGGGACCAGACGTCCTCACAAAGATAGTAAAACAAGAAAAATTGCCCACAAGGAAAAAGGCTATTTTTAGCCTTAGGTGTTAGGTGTTAGGTTTAGGGTTAGAATTAGGGTTAGGGATTAGGTTTAGGGTTAGAATTAGGGTTAGGGATTAGGTTTAGGGTTAGAATTAGGGTTAGGGATTAGGTTTAGGGTTAGAATTAGGGTTAGGGATTAGGTTTAGGGTTAGGGGAAATAGGATTTTGAATGGGAATCAATTGTTTGGTCCCCACAAGGATAGTAAAAAAACGTGTGTAATTGTGTGTGCATCTATAGATAACGTTTTGCTATTAGAAATGAGCCACTAATTAATTCACCTGTTCTTTATCTCTTTCTCTCCGTTCCTTGCTTCAGATCATAGCGATGAAGGACGGCACCATTCAGACCGAGGGGACTCTGAAAGACATCCAGAACTCTGATCCTAAGCTGTTTGAACAGTGGAAGACCCTGATGCACCGGCAGGACGGGGAGTTTGAGAAGGTACCAAGCCATGTGTCTGGAGATGGCAATGACAGACAGAGACAAAGTGGTGATATTGTCGCAACTGATGAGGAATTGTAATGTGTTTGTACTGAGCTTGCTCTTTTTGAGTCCTCTTTTCCTGCTTTGTTTTAAATTCATCTGGTCAAGTCTGTTTCGCCAAACTACTTCAGCTGAAACTCTGATGCGTGTCTGTTCCAGGAGACAGTGGCTGAGAGTATGACGGTGTTGGAGCGTAAGAACCTGCGGAGGGCGATGTACTCCAAGGAAGCTGCCAAGACTGAGGAGGAGCACGAAGGTGAGAGGTCAAAGTTCACAAACCTCCCCATGAGACTGAGGGACCCCGGGTTGTCAATCCCTCTCTGACGGGAACCAGGGGGTTTGCATCATTGCTATTTCCTTTTGTATGCTTTGTTTGTGCAGACTCCAAAATTACAGGAGATAAATTTACTGGGTGGTAACATCTTGTGAATTTACCCTCTGTGTCTCTAAAATGTGATGCCTCCACAGTTTCCTATCCTTGTGTAAGTCTCGGAACCTACTGTGGAACTAATAATGTGTGTTGATCCTGTTGTGTCTGTCTGTGGTCCCGGAGTAGTACTCATCAATGGCCTTCTTTTCTCATCCTCTTTCTTTCTCACCATTCACCACTGATCTGTAGAAGACATGGACTGGTCAAGTCCTGGGGCAAAGGCTCTACGTCTTTAAGATCTGTTGAAAAGGAAGGGGCGGGGGGATCTGGACCTTGGTTGCCATACTGTCTGCTGGTTTTCATCCTTCCCCTTAAACCAACAACTGGTTTAGAACTGGGAAACTAGGTGGAGAATCAACACCATTACTACAAGAATAAAGTAGCAGCGGGAAACAGGAAAACCAGGACACTGCTGTTCCCTCGGACCAGAGTCCCACACTGGTTTAGAGAGTATTGGGACAAGGCCTGAGTGTGTCTCTCTGCTATGATGTCTTGATAGAAGTTTTCTTTAGGCACAGATCGAGGATCAGCTACCTTCCCCCATCATTACCTCCACCACATTACTGACCCTAGATCAGCATCTAGGCAACTGCATCCCACTCTGAGTCTGGTTGGTTTGTGTGTCTGTCTGTGTTGTTGTGACTGTGTGTCTTGGTGGTGGTACTGTGCCTGTCCTCCCCAATTAAGGTGCCATCAACCTACTGTGAGCTATATCTCTTTCTCTTCCCCCTCTCTCTTTCATTGTTTCTCTCTCTACATATCCATCCCTCTCTCACACGTCTCTCTGTCCTTCCAGAAGAGTCTGTGGAAAGTGAGGTGGATGACAGCCTGTCCCAGGCCATGCGTCACCGCACCACCATCCCCTGGCGCTCCTGTGGGGTCTACCTGTCCTCTGCAGGGCTCCTCCTGCCGCTGCTCCTCCTATCACAGCTCTTCAAACACACCCTCATGGTTGCCATCGACTACTGGCTGGCCCACTGGACCTCCCACGTCATCACTGCCAAGATGGACGCCACCGGGAGAAACTGCACCGTCGCTCAGGTCAGGGGTCAATTTGGTCCTACTAAACCAAACGGTAATGTGCTTTGAAAGAAACGGTGGTTACGTTTTATTCTACAGACCACTATTTACAGTACACCTGTTGTATTCCCTTATAGAGGTCTACACTGTAAGGTGTACGTACACCTGTTGTATTCCCTTATAGAGGTCTACACTGTAAGGTGTAGGTACACCTGTGGTATTCCCTTATAGAGGTCTACACTGTAAAGTGTAGGTACACATGTTATATTCCCTTATAGAGGTCTACACTGTAAGGTGTACGTACACCTGTGGTATTCCCTTATAGAGGTCTACACTGTAAGGTGTAGGTACACCTGTTGCATTCCCTTATAGAGGTCTACACTGTAAGGTGTAGGTACACCTGTTGTATTCCCTTATAGAGATCTACACTGTAAGGTGTAGGTACACCTGTTGCATACCCTTATAGAGGTCTACACTGTAAGGTTAACGTACACCTGTTGTATTCCCTTATAGAGATCTACACTGTAAGGTGTAGGTACACCTGTTGCATTCCCTTATAGAGGTCTACACTGTAAGGTGTAGGTACACCTGTTGTATTCCCTTATAGAGGTCTACACTGTAAGGTGTACGTACACCTGTTGCATTCCCTTATAGAGGTCTACACTGTAAGGTGTACGTACACCTGTTGCATTCCCTTATAGAGATCTACACTGTAAGGTGTAGGTACACCTGTTGTATTCCCTTATACAGGTCTACACTGTAAGGTGTACGTACACCTGTTGTATTCCCTTATAGAGATCTACACTGTAAGGTTAACGTACACCTGTTGTATTCCCTTATAGAGATCTACACTGTAAGGTGTAGGTACACCTGTTGCATTCCCTTATAGAGGTCTACACTGTAAGGTGTACGTACACCTGTTGTATTCCCTTATAGAGGTCTACACTGTAAGGTGTACGTACACCTGTTGTATTCCCTTATAGAGGTCTACACTGTAAGGTGTACGTACACCTGTTGTATTCCCTTATAGAGGTCTACACTGTAAGGTGTACGTACACCTGTTGTATTCCCTTATAGAGGTCTACACTGTAAGGTGTACGTACACCTGTTGTATTCCCTTATAGAGGTCTACACTGTAAGGTGTACGTACACCTGTTGTATTCCCTTATAGAGGTCTACACTGTAAGGTGTACGTACACCTGTTGTATTCCCTTATAGAGGTCTACACTGTAAGGTGTAGGTACACCTGTTGTATTCCCTTATAGAGGTCTACACTGTGGTTAACGTACACCTGTTGTATTCCCTTATAGAGATCTACACTGTAAGGTGTAGGTACACCTGTTGTATTCCCTTATAGAGGTCTACACTGTAAGGTTAACGTACACCTGTAGGATTCCCTTATAGAGATCTACACTGTAAGGTCTAGGTACACCTGTTGCATTCCCTTATAGAGGTCTACACTGTAAGGTGTACGTACACCTGTTGTATTCCCTTATAGAGGTCTACACTGTAAGGTGTAGGTACACCTGTTGCATACCCTTATAGAGGTCTACACTGTAAGGTGTACGTACACCTGTTGCATTCCCTTATAGAGATCTACACTGTAAGGTGTAGGTACACCTGTTGTATTCCCTTATAGAGGTCTACACTGTAAGGTGTAGGTACACCTGTTGTATTCCCTTATAGAGGTCTACACTGTAAGGTGTACGTACACCTGTTGTATTCCCTTATAGAGGTCTACACTGTAAGGTGTACGTACACCTGTTGTATTCCCTTATAGAGGTCTACACTGTAAGGTGTACGTACACCTGTTGTATTCCCTTATAGAGGTCTACACTGTAAGGTGTACGTACACCTGTTGTATTCCCTTATAGAGGTCTACACTGTAAGGTGTACGTACACCTGTTGTATTCCCTTATAGAGGTCTACACTGTAAGGTGTAGGTACACCTGTTGTATTCCCTTATAGAGGTCTACACTGTAAGGTTAACACACCTGTTGTATTCCCTTATAGAGATCTACACTGTAAGGTGTAGGTACACCTGTTGTATTCCCTTATAGAGGTCTACACTGTAAGGTTAACGTACACCTGTTGTATTCCCTTATAGAGATCTACACTGTAAGGTGTAGGTACACCTGTTGCATTCCCTTATAGAGGTCTACACTGTAAGGTTAACGTACACCTGTTGTATTCCCTTATAGAGATCTACACTGTAAGGTGTAGGTACACCTGTTGCATTCCCTTATAGAGGTCTACACTGTAAGGTGTACGTACACCTGTTGCATTCCCTTATAGAGGTCTACACTGTAAGGTGTACGTACACCTGTTGCATTCCCTTATAGAGATCTACACTGTAAGGTGTAGGTACACCTGTTGTATTCCCTTATAGAGGTCTACACTGTAAGGTGTACGTACACCTGTTGTATTCCCTTATAGAGGTCTACACTGTAAGGTGTACGTACACCTGTTGTATTCCCTTATAGAGGTCTACACTGTAAGGTGTAGGTACACCTGTTGCATACCCTTATAGAGGTCTACACTGTAAGGTGTACGTACACCTGTTGCATTCCCTTATAGAGATCTACACTGTAAGGTGTAGGTACACCTGTTGTATTCCCTTATAGAGATCTACACTGTAAGGTGTAGGTACACCTGTTGTATTCCCTTATAGAGGTCTACACTGTAAGGTGTACGTACACCTGTTGTATTCCCTTATAGAGATCTACACTGTAAGGTGTACGTACACCTGTTGTATTCCCTTATAGAGGTCTACACTGTAAGGTGTACGTACACCTGTTGTATTCCCTTATAGAGGTCTACACTGTAAGGTGTACGTACACCTGTTGTATTCCCTTATAGAGGTCTACACTGTAAGGTGTAGGTACACCTGTTGCATTCGGCGCGTGTGACAAATCAAATTTGATTTGATTTGAAAAGGTAGTTTACATGATAATTCCTGCAGTACAGCATTCATTTCATATATACAGCTGAAATAGGACCATAAGATCATGTTAGAAAACAACACATGTTGAGTGCAGTACTTCTGACCTCAAAGTTCCCAGACAGAGCCTCCATATGTGTGTGTTGCTCTTGAGCTACATTCAGTCTCATCCGCATACAGTATGTACAGTTGTGGACAAAAGTTTTGAGAATGACACAAATATTAATTTTCACAAAGTCTGCTGCCTCAGTGTCTTTAGATATTTTCGTCAGATGGGTACTATGGAATACTGAAGTATAATTACAAGCATTTCATAAGTGTCAAAGGCTTTTATTGACAATTACATGAAATTGATGCAAAGAGTCAATTTTTGCAGTGTTGACCCTTTTTTTCAAGACCTCTGCAATCTGCCCTGGCATGCTGTCAATTAACTTCTGGGCCACATCCTGACTGATGGCAGCCCATTCTTTGTCAGAATTTGTGGGTTTTTGTTTGTCCACCCGCCTCTTGAGGATTGACCACAAGCTCTGGGGAGTTTCCTGCCCATGGACCCAAAATATTGATGTTTTGTTCTCCAAGCCACTTAGTTATCACTTTTGCCTTATGGCAAGGTGCTCCATCATGCTGGAAAAGGCATTGTTCATCACCAAACTGTTCTTGGATGCTATTAATTGCAATTCATCTGATCACTCTTCATAACTTTCTGGAGTATATGCAGATTGCCATCATACAAACTGAGGCAGCAGACTTTGTGAAAATTAATATTTGTGTCATTCTCAAAACTTTTGGCCACTACTGTAGATTGAAGGGCAATTCCACCACTTTTCAACCTAATTTTCAATATCTCCTGCACAATACCATGGTCTGCATTTGTGAAAAGGCACATTTCTATGTTTTGTACCCAAAAACATCAAGTTAAAAAGTTCTACCTGATGGCATCATCAAAAGATAAAACTTTTTAAAAACGTGATTTTCAAACACTGTTGGAAGTTTAAGGTTGTATAAGTCAAATGTACGGTATACACCTACCAACGAAATGCTTAGTTGCAGGTTCCTTCTGGACAATCCAACAACAATAAGAAATAATAAAAAACAAGACTAAGAACATAAAGTAAGTGGCTCAGTAGAATAGAATAAACATTTTAGCATAAGTATAATACAGGAAGACACAATTTATAGTCCAATATTTACACGCGTTTTGGGGAAGGGGGGATTCGGGGGCAAGTGTTTAAATTGTACAGTATTTAGCAATCATATTAGCAATCATATAGCAATCATAATCAGAGTCTGGTACCAGCAGATGTGATGTGTGTGTGTGTGTGTGCGTGCGTGCATGTGTGTGTGTGCGCGAGTGAGTTCACGTGTGCTAAGGTGCAGAGAATCAGTTACCTCCTCTCTATAGACTGACTCATCGATGTTGGTTGTCAGGCCTGGAGAGGTGGAGTCGTCAGCAAACTTGATGATAGAGTTGGTGTCGTGCAAAGCCATGCAGTAGTGGGTGAACAGGGATTACAGCAGATGGCTGAGGACATGCCCCTGCGAGACCCCTGTGTTAAGAGTCAATGTGGAGGAAGTGTTGTTGCCATTCCTCACAGCCTGTGGTCAGGAAGTCCAGGATCCAGTTGCAGAGTGTGGTGTCCAGACCCGGGGCTCTGAGCTTCGTGTCGAGCTTGGAGGGAACAATAGTGTTGAATGCTGAACTGTAGTCAATGAACAGCATTCTCATATAGGTGTTCCTCTTGTCCAGATGTGTTACGGCCATGTGAATAGTGATGGAATTGGCATCTTCCATGGATCTGTTGGTGAAGTAGGCAAATTGGAATGGCTCCAGTGTGCCTGGCATGCTGGCCTTGATGTGGGCCGGCCATGACCAGCCTCTTGAAGCACTTCATGATGACTGGGGTGAGTGCGACGGGGGATAGTCATTTGGGTCTTGTTTTTCTTGGGCAGTGGGAAGATGGTGGTCTCCTTGAAGCAGATGGGGACTACAGCCTGGGACAGGAACAGATTAAAGATGTCTGAGAAGACGTCCGCCAGTTGGCGAGAGCCTCGAGAGCCTGGTCGTCCAGAGCCTCGAGAGACTTCCTGGATGGCTTGGTATTGTCTGGTTGTCCAGAGCAACGAGAGTCTTCCTGGATGGCTCGGTATAGTCTGGTCGTCCAGAGCAGCAAGAGTCTTCCTGGATGGCTTGGTATAGTCTGCCTCTAAGCGAGCATAGAATGTGTTAAACTCGTTTGGGAGGGAGGCTTTGGTGGGCACCATACTGATGGATTTGCAAGTCTGAGTTGTCAAACATCAATTCAAATTTGTCTGTATTGTCTTTTTGCATCCCTAACGGATTTTCAGAGCTCGTACCGGCTTACCTTGTACATGTCGCACGCCACTGAGTCTCCAGGTTTCATTCTGCTGACATTGAATTATGCAGTACAGACTCTCAGCATGGTACGGATATCTGGTTGGGGTATGTCCGGATTGTTATTGTCAATACATTTCCTAACGAAGCCTGTGACTGATGATGCATATTCTTCAATGTTGAAGGATGAGTCCTGGGTGTATGAATCTTTGAACATATTCCAATTCCTCTTCTTGAAAGAGTCCTGCGGTATTGAGCCTTGTCTGTCCAGCACCTCACCTTTCTCCGTGTTGGAGACGTATTCAGATGAATAAGAAATATTTGTACTTTTTTTATTGAACCTTTATTTAACTAGGCAAGTCAGTTAAAAACAAATTCTTATTTACAATGATGGCCTTCCCCGGCCAAACCCAGACAACTCTGGGCCAATTGTGCCCCGCCCTATGGGACTCCCAATCACTGCCGGTTGTGATACAGCCTGGTGATGCCTCTAGCACTGAGATGCAGTGACTTAGACCGCTGCGCCACTCGGGAGCCCAAGAAATCTTTGGGGGTAATTAGTTAATTGTATTTTCTGTGTACTTTTTGTTCGATCAAGCACCTAGAAAATGTTGCTATGAGTGTGTGCATTAAAGCCTGGGACCTGATGACTTGCCTTAGCTCCCTGTGCTATTGCCAAGGCTTTAGCTCATTGGGCTTGACAGTCTTGTGGGTAGCCTAGTTGGGTACACTACCTCAGAGCTTTGATTTGATAAAAACGTGAACATTACCATATCTAAGTGGTCGCTTGTCAGTAGGACTGTCCTGACTAAAACACATCTGGTGGAGCCAGAGGCAGCAGTGGGGTCAAACTGTAGAACCCAGTTCCTACATTTCATTATAAAAATGGATAATATTTTGTCACTTAGAAAGTATTTTTCCAAATGCTGTTGTAATGTAATTATAGTGATTGAATATCATTATTAGCACTTGAGTATGCACACACAAGCACGCGCACACATGCACCCACAGACACATTATACTTGCAGGAGAAGGTAAGCTGTGTCATTAACACATTGGAGCCACGGCAGGTGTGTGAGTTTTCCTGGTGCTACTAAAGGCTGCCTCTTATTAATGTGTGTGTGTGTGTGTTTCCTACATTGGGAAGGACATTAAAACCCTCCAACTCCTCTCCTCACAGAGGCTCCTTGAGTTGTCTTTGACCTTGAATTAGAATCCCATTCATTCTGCCAGGCCCTTTAAAGGAAAAGTTCAGCTGAATAAAGAAACATAGAAGTAATTATTTGGCTTGTGAGTCACTTTATCCTCCTGAGTGAGTGAGTGAGAGAGAGAGAGAGAGAGAGAGAGACCAACATAATGTTCAAAGTCAGTACAGGCTTGGTGACTCATGCATGTAACAACATAGTCAGCTAATTATTCATGGTTAGAGTTGACATTACAGTAGCGCTTACAGTCAAGCCTATTTTCCCTGTGTTCCCCTCTGTAGGAGTGTGGTTTCAGCCACTCGTGGTACCTGTCAGTGTTCAGTGTGCTGTGCTGTCTGGGCATCGTTCTGTGTCTGGTCACCTCTGTGGCTGTAGAGTGGACAGGCCTGAGAGTGGCCAAAGAACTACACCACAACCTGCTCAGCAAGATCATACTGGCACCTATGAGGTAAAGGTGTGTGTGTGCGTGTGTGTGTGCACATCATGTGAGTGAGTGAGTGAATGAGTGAGATGTGTTTGTGTGTGTGTGTGTGTGTGTGTACGTGTAACGGTCGATCATCCTGGGGAGCGAGGTAAGACATTGTATACATTGTGAACCGCCCCATTACCCAGAGGTCCATCTGCCTTCCACACACTGAAACCACGACGACACCAGCGCAGTAACAGATCCCAGACAACTAATGACCTTGTGGTCGGGGCTCTGTACAGAACCATTTTAGATAAGGTGGCAGCCAAGAAGGATAATCACTTTCATTGTCTTCTTGATTTCAAATTCAATTCCTCAAAACCCTCAGAGGAATAGAATCTGTAACAGAAACATTGATGATATTCCAGCATCTTCATCCTTCCACTTGAGGTTGTACTTGTCGAACAGTAAAAAAAAACAAAAAAAACATGAAAACTTTCAGGGACAATAAAGTAAGATGTAAAACTATGGTGTAGTTGATCTGTGTCCCCTCCAGGCTGTTTGAGACCACTCCCCTGGGTAACATCCTCAACAGGTTCTCCTCTGACACCAACACCATAGACCAGGTATGTCTACACCACCCTCTCTGTGTGTTAACACTAGAAGGAGCCTCATCCACACGGACTTGGAACTTTCAAATGCTATGAATCTCAAATAGACTTTGCTTATTTTTCTTCGTGGTTTTCAAAGTATCTACAGACTGAACCCTTTGGTTGCTTTTCCTGGTAGATGGTAGTAATGTAATGTTTCACTGGTGGCTGTGTCCCCAGCACATCCCTGCCACCCTGGAGTGTCTGAGTCGCTCCACCCTGCTGTGTGTGTCGGCGCTGGGGGTTATCTCCTATGTGACCCCTGTGTTCCTCATTGCCCTGGTGCCCCTGGCCATCGCCTGCTACTTCATACAGAAGTACTTCCGGGTTGCCTCCAGGTGAGTGCCTGGTTTGGGATATTTTTTTCTCTGTCACTTGTTTTGCTTCAGTTTATCAGTTTATTCAAAGGGCAGTGTTCTCATCTGGGCTAGTTACAGTATGTCTCCCCTTTTCCTCTGTCTGTCTGTCCATTTCTATATCTTGTATCTCTCTCTCTCCCTTTCTCCCCATCTCTCTCCCTACTCTCTCTCTCCCTTTCTCCCCATCTCTCTCCCTACTCTCTCTCCCTTTCTCCCCATCTCTCTCCCTACTCTCTCTCTCCCTGTCTCTCTCCCTACTCTCTCTCTCCCTTTCTCCCCATCTCTCTCCCTACTCTCTCTCTCCCTGTATCTCTCCCTACTCTCTCTCTCCCTTTCTCCCCGTCTCTCTCCCTACTCTCTCTCTCCCTTTCTCCCTGTCTCTCTCCCTACTCTCTCTCTCCCTTTCTCCCTGTCTCTCTCCCAACTCTCTCTCTCCCTTTCTCCCTGTCTCTCTCCCTACTCTCTCTCCCCTTTCTCCCTGTCTCTCTCCCTACTCTCTCTCTCCCTTTCTCCCTGTCTCTCTCCCTACTCTCTCTCTCCCTTTCTCCCTCTCTCTCCCCTACTCTCTCTCTCTCCTTTCTCCCCGTCTCTCTCCCTACTCTCTTTCTCCCTTTCTCCCCGTCTCTCTCCCTACTCTCTCTCCTTTCTCCCTGTCTCTCTCCCTATCTCTCTCTCCTTTCTCCCTTTCTCCCTGTCTCTCTCCCCCTTTCTCCCTTCTCTCTCCCCCTCTCTTTCCTATTTCCCCCCCCTCTCTCCCCTTTCTCCCTGTCTCTCTCCCCCTCTCTTTCTCTCTCTCTACCTATTTCCCCCTCTCTCTCCCTTTCTCCCTGTCTCTCTCCCCCTCTCTTTCTCTCTCTCTACCTATTTTCTCCCCCACCTCTCTCTCTCTACCTATTCTCCCCCTTCCCCTCTCTCTCTCTACCTATTCCCCCCTCTCTCTCTACCTACCCCCCACATCTCTCTCTCTCTCTTTACCTATTCCCCCCTCTCTCTCTACCTATCCCCAACCCCCCTTCTCTCTCTCTGGTCAGGGACCTCCAGCAGTTGGAGGATAGTACCCAGCTCCCTCTCCTGTCCCACTTCTCAGAGACAGTGGAGGGCCTCACCACCATCCGGGCATTCAGGTAAAGATTTTCTAAACAACATCCATTTTGATCTGGACCAGCGAGGCGGTTATGTGTTTCTCCACTTACACATATTACTCTGTGATTGTCTCTCCTCCAGGTACGAGTCCAGGTTCAGACAGAGGTTATTGGAGTATACTGATGCCAACAACATCGCATCTCTCTTCCTCACAGCAGCCAATCGCTGGCTAGAGGTCCGCATGGTAATGAGGTCTACTCTATAATGCATTCTGCTCTACTAAACTCTTGTATGTGTGGTGAATCTAAGGCATGGTCTGCTCTACTAAACTCTTGTCTGTGTGGTGTATCTAAGGCATGGTCTGCTCTACTAAACTCTTGTCTGTGTGGTGTATCTAAGGCATGGTCTGCTCTACTAAACTCTTGTCTGTGTGGTGTATTTAAGGCATGGTCTGCTCTACTAAACTCTTGTCTGTGTGGTGTATTTAAGGCATGGTTCGTGTTGATTAAGTTATTACATCTGCTCTCATTCTATTGGGTGACTGCTCCCTCTATGGGAACTTTGAATATGACAGGATTCTATAGATTTATACTGAGCATTTCTTTGTATTTCTATTGGACTATGTAGTTTTAACTGTTTGTTTTCTCTCCAAACGTGTACAGGTTTGTGTGTGGTGACTATGTATACTGTTCCCCTATAGGAGTATGTAGGAGCCTGTGTTGTTCTGATAGCAGCCGTGGCCTCCATCAGCAACTCTCTGTACAACCACCTCTCCACTGGCCTGGTGGGACTCGGACTCACCTACGCACTCATGGTGAGGACCGCTCTGGGGTGTGTGTGTGTGTGCGTGTGTGTGTGTGTCTAAGGTCAAAGATCTAATGTAGTCACACATTTCTCGATGAAAGACTGAGGCTGAGTTGCTGCGGCCAAATGGCACGTTGTGTTTCTTCTCCAGGAAGAGTCTGGATCTGATCTCCCCGACGTCTTATAGAATGGAACACATTCTGACCGTTCTCATTGGTCCCAGAAACCGATGGGTTGTAGGCCAAAGCCGGCCTACATGATGACGTCATCAACTTTGCCACTCTTATTGGTTAGATTTGTTAGAGAAGATCCAATCGCTGATGAATTTGAAATCCGCACAAAGGATTTCTAGGATGTCAGTTTCAGACTGAATTTACTGAACAATCAATAGAGCAGCTGAATTCAGGACGAGTCATCAGGTTGAGGCTCTAAACCAATCAAACCTCCCCTTCCTGTTACACTACCTGTCTGTGTCTCTGTCCCAGGTATCCAACTACCTGAACTGGATGGTGCGGAACCTGGCAGACATGGAGGTTCAGCTGGGTTCAGTCAAGAGGATCAACGGCCTGCTGAAGACTGAGCCTGAGAACTACGAGGGACTGATGGGTTAGTACAGTCTAACCTTAGTACAGTACTACCTCTTAGCTCCAGGCCTAAGTCTAACCTTAGTACAGTACTACCTCTTAGCTCCAGACCTAAGTCTGACCTTAGTACAGTACTACCTCTTAGCTCCAGACCTAAGTCTAACCTTAGTACAGTACTACCTCTTAGCTCCAGACCTACAGTGGGGCAAAAAGTATTTAGTCAGCCACCAATTGTGCACTTAAAAAGATGAGAGAGTTCTGTAATTTTCATCATAGGTACACTTCAACTATGACAGACAAAATGAGAAAAAAAATCCAGAAAATCACATTGTAGGATTTTTAATGAATTAATTAGCAAATTATGGTGGAAAATAAGTATTTGGTCACCTACAAACAAGCAGGATTTCTGGCTCTCACAGACCTGTAACTTCTTCTTTAAGAGGCTCCTCTGTCCTCCACTCGTTACCTGTATTAATGGCACCTGTTTGAACTTGTTATCAGTATAAAAGACACCTGTCCACCACCTCAAACAGTCACACTCCAAACTCCACTATGGCCAAGACCAAAGAGCTGTCAAAGGACACCAGAAACAAAATTGTAGACCTGCACCAGGCTGGGAAGACTGAATCTGCAATAGGTAGGCAGCTTGGTTTGAAAAATCAACTGTGGGAGCAATTATTAGGAAATGGAAGATATACAAGACCACTGATAATCTCCCTCGATCTGGGGCTCCACGCAAGATCTCACACCGTGGGGTCAAAATGATCACAAGAACGGTGAGCAAAAATCCCAGAACCACACGGGTGGACCTAGTGAATGACCTGCAGAGAGCTGGGACCAAAGTAACAAAGCCTACCATCAGTGACACACTACGCCGCCAGGGACTCAAATCCTGCAGTGCCAGACATGTCCCCCTGCTTCAGCCAGTACATGTCCAGACCCGTCTGAAGTTTGCTAGAGAGCATTTGGATGATCCAGAAGAAGATTGGGAGAATGTCATATGGTCAGATGAAACCAAAATATAACTTTTTGGTAAAAACTCAACTCGTCGTGTTTGGAGGGCAAAGAATGCTGAGTTGCATCCAAAGAACACCATACCTACTGTGAAGCATGGGGGTGGAAACATCATGCTTTGGGGCTGTTTTTCTGCAAAGAGACCAGGATGACTGATCCGTGTAAAGGAAAGAATGAATGGGGCCATGTATCGTGAGATTTTGAGTGAAAACCTCCTTCCATCAGCAAGGGCAATGAAGACAAAACGTGGCTGGGTCTTTCAGCATGACAATGATCCCAAACACACCGCCCGGGCAACGAAGGAGTGGCTTCGTAAGAAGCATTTCAAGGTCCTGGAGTGGCCTAGCCAGTCTCCAGATCTCAACCCCATAGAACATCTTTGGAGGGAGTTGAAAGTCCGTGTTGCCCAGCAACAGCCCCAAAACATCACTGCTCTAGAGGAGATCTGCATGGAGGAATGGGCCAAAATACCAGCAACAGTGTGTGAAAACCTTGTGAAGACTTACAGAAAACGTTTGACCTCTGTCATTGCCAACAAAGGGTATATAACAAAGTATTGAGATAAACTTTTGTTATTGACCAAATACTTATTTTCCACCATAATTTGCAAATAAATTCATAAAAAATCCTACAATGTGATTTTCTGGATTTTTTTTTAGGTGAAGTGTACCTATGATGAAAATTACAGGCCTCTCTCATCTTTTTAAGTGGGAGAACTTGCACAATTGGTGGCTGACTAAATACTTTTTTGCCCCACTGTAAGTCTAACCTTAGTACAGTACTACCTCTTAGCTCCAGGCCTAAGTCTAACCTTAGTACAGTACTACCTCTTAGCTCCAGACCTAAGTCTAACCCTAGTACAGTACTACCTCTTAGCTCCAGACCTAAGTCTAACCCTAGTACAGTACTACCTCTTAGCTCAACTTAACACAGCCCTAACCTTAACCAAAAATACAAACCTAAACCTAGCCAAAACCCTAACCCTAGCCACAAAAACAACCCTAAACCTAGACCAAAACCCTAACCCTAGCCACAAACACTACCCCAACCCTAACCCTAGCTCCAGCCCAAACCGGGTAGTTCTGGCTCAATTTAACCTCTGCCTATGTCTCGGGCACACTAGAACGGTTCCAGTCCTGAGTAATGAAGTTAAAGCTGGAATCCTTAGTGGTGAAAAAGCCACGTCCGTTTGCGATATAACGCCAACAAAGAAGTTACTGCAAACAACAAACACCGTTTTTTTCCCTCTGACATCATCGCACGC
Source organism: Oncorhynchus tshawytscha (assembly GCF_018296145.1). Lineage (NCBI taxonomy): Eukaryota > Metazoa > Chordata > Actinopteri > Salmoniformes > Salmonidae > Oncorhynchus > Oncorhynchus tshawytscha. The sequence continues at coordinate 11,370,592 of NC_056429.1, forward strand.
TTGATAGAAGAACACAATATGTACTGCAATGTTTTTAACATGCACAACGCTCCTCAGCGCAGCAACAAAAACAATAATGGTGGCCAGCGGCGCTGTTTCCCACTACCACGGATTCTTTCAGGCTTATTCCCAACCTGGTTTGAAACGTGTGAAGGACAGTGGAACGTGGAACATCCCAGTATGACTTGTCGCCACAGTGCAGTTCTCTCTATTCCAATTTTTCCCCGTCTCACCCGTCTCTCCCTCTCTCTGTCCATCTCACCTATCTCGCCCTCTCTCTGTCTGTCTCACCTGTCTCACCCTCTCTCTGTCCATCTCACCCGTCTCTCCCTCTCTCTGTCCGTCTCACCTGTCTCTCCCTCTCTCTGTCCATCTCACCTGTCTCTCCCTCTCTCTGTCCATCTCACCTGTCTCTCCCTCTCTCTGTCCATCTCACCTGTCTCTCCCTCTCTCTGTCCATCTCACCTGTCTCTCCCTCTCTCTGTCCATCTCACCTGTCTCTCCCTCTCTCTGTCCATCTCACCTGTCTCTCCCTCTCTCTGTCCATCTCACCTGTCTCTCCCTCTCTCTGTCCATCTCACCTGTCTCTCCCTCTCTCTGTCCATCTCACCTGTCTCTCCCTCTCTCTGTCCATCTCACCCGTCTCTCCCTCTCTCTGTCCATCTCACCTGTCTCTCCCTCTCTCTGTTCATCTCACCTGTCTCTCCCTCTCTCTGTCCATCTCACCTGTCTCTCCCTCTCTCTGTCCATCTCACCTGTCTCTCCCTCTCTCTGTCCATCTCACCCGTCTCTCCCTCTCTCTGTCCATTTCACCTGTCTCTCCCTCTCCCTGTCCGTCTCACCCGTCTCTCCCTCTCTCTGTTTGTCTCACCCGTCTCTCCCTCTCTCTGTCCGTCTCTCCCTCTATCTGTCTGTCTCACCCGTCTCTCCCTCTCCCTGTCCGTCTCACATGTCTCTCCCTCTCTCTGTCCATCTCACCTGTCTCTCCCTCTCTCTGTCCATCTCACCCGTCTTGCCCTCTCTCTGTCCATCTCACCTGTCTCTCCCTCTCTCTGTCCGTCTCACCCGTCTCTCCCTCTCTCTGTCTGTCTCTCCCTCTCTCTGTCCGTCTCACCTGTCTCTCTCTCTCCCTGTCCGTCTCACCTGTCTCTCCCTCTCTCTGTCCATATCACCTGTCTCTCCCTCTCCCTCTCTCTGTCCGTCTCATCTGTCTCTCCCTCTCTCTGTCCATCTTACCCGTCTCTCCCTCTCTCTGTCCGTCTCACCTGTCTCTCCCTCTCTCTGTCCATCTCACCTGTCTCTCCCTCTCTCTGTCCATCTCACCTGTCTCTCCCTCTCTCTGTCCATCTCACCTGTCTCTCCCTCTCTCTGTCCATCTCACCTGTCTCTCCCTCTCTCTGTCCGTCTCATCTGTCTCTCCCTCTCTCTGTCCATCTCACCTGTCTCTCCCTTTCTCTGTCCATCTCACCTGTCTCTCCCTCTCTCTGTCCGTCTCACCTGTCTCTCCCTCTCCCTGTCCGTCTCACCCGTCTCTCCCTCTCCCTGTCCGTCTCACCCGTCTCTCCCTCTCTCTGTTTGTCTCACCCGTCTCTCCCTCTCTCTGTCCGTCTCTCCCTCTATCTGTCTGTCTCACCCGTCTCTCCCTCTCCCTGTCCGTCTCACATGTCTCTCCCTCTCTCTGTCCATCTCACCTGTCTCTCCCTCTCTCTGTCCATCTCACCCGTCTTGCCCTCTCTCTGTCCATCTCACCCGTCTCTCCCTCTCTCTGTCCGTCTCACCTGTCTCTCCCTCTCTCTGTCCATCTCACCCGTCTCTCCCTCTCTCTGTCCATCTCACCTGTCTCTCCCTCTCTCTGTCCATCTCACCTGTCTCTCCCTCTCTCTGTCCGTCTCACCTGTCTCTCCCTCTCCCTGTCCGTCTCATCTGTGTCTCCCTCTCATTCCCTCCCTCTAGCTGCATCTCAGGTGCCGGATGGCTGGCCACGGCAAGGAGAGATTCAGATCCAGAACCTGAGTGTGCGTTACGACACCACCCTGAAACCTGTCCTCAAACAAGTCAACGCACACATCAGCCCTGGACAGAAGGTAACATACAGTCACACAGAATGAATAGGGGAGTGAGAGAAAAAAATAAAATTAAGGGAATTAACTGTAGCTAATGAAAGACAGCGTAGAGTAGTTTTGTGCAGTGATAGTGATGATGATGATGATGACGGTGAGTATGATGACGATGATGATGAAGATGATGTGTCATCAAACAAACTGTCTTCCTGTGGTTTCCAGGTGGGGATCTGTGGTAGGACAGGAAGTGGGAAGTCTTCTTTCTCCTTGGCCTTCTTCCGCATGGTCGACATGTTCGAGGGTAGACACTGCCAACTGTTACTATGACGATACTACAACTAAAGTTTTTATTGGACTTAGGTTTATTAACTGGGTCATTTTAACACAGCTGGTCTTCTCTCCAAACAGGGCGTATCATCATAGATGACATTGACATCGCCAAGCTGCCTCTGCAGACTCTGAGGTCTAGATTCTCCATCATCCTCCAGGACCCCATCTTATTCAGCGGAACCATCCGGTAAGATAACCCCCACACTACGGTTTCATCAAGATCAGTGTTTTTCTCCTGGTTCTGGAGGAGCAACAGTGTCTTCAGCATGGCCAGCACCATTACACATGATTCCATCAATCAACTCATCAGCAACATTACCCATGATTCCATCAATCAACTCATCAGCACCATTACCCATGATTCCATCAATCAACTCATCAGCACCATTACCCATGATTCCATCAATCAACTCATCAGCACCATTACCCATGATTCCATCAATCAACTCATCAGCACCATTACCCATGATTCCATCAATCAACTCATCAGCACCATTACACATGATTCCATCAATCAACTCATCAGCACCATTACCCATGATTCCATCAATCAACTCATCAGCACCATTACCCATGATTCCATCAATCAACTCATCAGCACCATTACACATGATTCCATCAATCAACTCATCAGCACCATTACCCATGATTCCATCAATCAACTCATCAGCACCATTACCCATGATTCCATCAATCAACTCATCAGCACCATTACCCATGATTCCATCAATCAACTCATCAGCACCATTACCCATGATTCCATCAATCAACTCATCAGCACCATTACACATGATTCCATCAATCAACTCATCAGCAAAACCTGTATTAGCTGATTTAGGAGTTCTAGGGCTGGGCTGGCACAAAAGCCTGTAGTACCAAGAGTGAAGAACATTGAGACAGCATACAGGAAGTTAAGCCAAAAGTATTGAGAGTAATGTTGTACTCCCAGCAGCAGCCACGCCACACTGCCGAGTGTGAGTTGTTTTACGAGGGGAAAAATAGAGACAGGCGCTACTTGTAACTGGGTCAGTTGGCTGACTGTTGAAACTTGTGAGAGTTTCAACACAGAGAATGTCATCTTAGGAGGTGTCTGATAACCAGACGCATCTCTGTAAAAACTCAACACTAGTCATTTATTTTTTGGAGAGCTGCAAAGCATTATCATGTTGTAGATGCACCGACAACAAGCCCAACAAAAACAGAAAACAGAAATAGAAAAGTAATATATGAAAGAATATTATGAATAGAGGATGAAACAATAGAAAACGTCCTGGCGAGAACAGTAAATAATGCATACTCCTTTCACACGGTACATGGGTGGGATTTGAAGTAGTAGGTTAGCCTGTATCAAATCTTACTGGTATAGTTGAATAAAATGTACTACTGGTCCAGTCCTATGACCCTGTGGTAAGGAGTGTGTGCGTGTGTGTGTTAGTTATACTCTATATACTTTATATTATTAGATTAGATTATTCTAGATGCTTTTTATAATGGAGATCAAGTTTATAAATTGCCTGGCTAGGCTGATGAGACAGTGGATTGCACAGTCAGGTGGAACGGAGTAAATAGGCATCATAACGCCATAGATTTAGCCGGTGGTAACTTGTGGAATAGACACCAGCTGGAATAAGGTTTTAACCAATCAACATTCAGGATTAGACCCACCTGGTGTATAAACTGGATTGTGTTGGTGCTTCTACACTTGCATTGCTTGCTGTTTGGGGTTTTAGGGTGGGTTTCTGTACAGCACTTTGAGATATCAGCTGATGTATGAAGGGCCATATAAATACATTTGATTTGATTTGATATTAGAATGTTCTACTGGTCCAGTCATATGACCCTGTTGTAAGGTGTGTGTGTGTATGTGTGTGTGTGTTTGTTTGTCAGGTTTAACCTGGACCCAGAGATGAAGGCTACAGACGATATGCTGTGGGAGGCTCTGGAGATCGCTCAGCTCAAACCTGTAGTCAAGACTTTACCAGGAGGACTGGGTAAGGAGTGTGTGTGTGTGCGTTCATTCTCTGAAATTCTAGCTTGTTTAGCTTGGTGGAATTATTTGTATTTATTTTATTATGCATACCACCCTGCATACCACTGCTGGCTTGCTTCTGAAGCTAAGCAGGGTTGGTCCTGGTCAGTCCCTGGATGGGAGACCACCCTGCATACCACTGCTGGCTTGCTTCTGAAGCTAAGCAGGGTTGGTCCTGGTCAGTCCCTGGATGGGAGACCACCCTGCATACCACTGCTGGCTTGCTTCTGAAGCTAAGCAGGGTTGGTCCTGGTCAGTCCCTGGATGGGAGACCACCCTGCATCCCACTGCTGGCTTGCTTCTGAAGCTAAGCAGGGTTGGTTCTGGTCAGTCCCTGGATGGGAGAATAGATGCTGCTGGAAGTGGTGTTGGAGGGCCAGTAGGCACTCTTTCATCTGGTCTAAAAACATATCCCAATGCCCCAGGGCAGTGATTGGGGACACTGCCCTGTGTAGGGTGCTGTCTTTCGGGCGGGACGTTAAAACGGGTGTCCTGACTCTCTGAGGTCATTAAAGATCCCATGGCACTTATCGTAGGGGTGTTAACCCCGGTGTCCTGACTAAATTCCCAACCTGGCCCTCAAACCATCACGGTCACTTAGTAATCCCCAGTTTACAATTGGCTCATTCATCCCCCTCCTCTCCCCTGTAACTATTCCCCAGGTCGTTGCTGTAAATGAGAATGTGTTCTCTGTCAATTTCCCTGGTAAAATAACAGAAAATAAATAAATAAAATGTAACTAGGCAAGTCAGTTAAGAACAAATGTTTATTTACAATGACGGCCTCCTGCGGGGACGGTGGCTGGGATTCAAAATAAAAATACATTTAAAATATAGGACAAAACACATCACAACAAGAGAGACAACACTACATAAAGAGACACCTAAGTCAACAACACAGCATGGAAGCAACACAACATGACAACATGGTAGAAGAACAACATGATAGCAGCACAAAACAGGGTACAAACATTATTGGACACAGACAACAGCACAAAGGGCAAGAAGGTAGAGACAACAATACATCACATGAAGCAGACACAACTGTAAGTAAGAGTGTCCATGATTGAGTCTTTGAATGAAGAGATTGAGATAAAAATGTTCAGTTTAAGTGTTTGTTGCAGCTCGTTCCAGTCGCTAGCTGCAGCGAACTGAAAAGACGAGCGACCCAGAGATTAGTGTGCTTTGGGGACCTTTAACAGAATGTGACTGGCAGAACGGGTGTTGTATGTGGAGGATGAGGGCTGCAGTAGATATCTCAGACAGGGGGGAGTGAGGCCTAACAGGGTTGTATAAATAAGCATCAATCAATTCTACATCGACCGAGGATGAAGGGTCACCATTATGTAGAATTATGTTGAATATAATAAACTGCATTCATCAATCAGACTTCAATGTTTTGTGAATAAATGCAACAGGCCCTGTGCATCTCTGGAGGATCTAGTCAAGGTAGGGAGCCTCAGTATCAACATGTGTCTTTCTATCACTAGAATCAACGTGGCTATCTTGCACCGTTATACAATTATTCAGAGTCTAGGTACAAATAGCTAATCCTGGCAACCAGTGTTCTAGCATGAGGTTGAGTCAAGTAGACCAGGGATGTCAAGAAGGAACACAAGCATGTAGTGAAAATAACTACCAATAAACCTACCAAAGTTTGAACGTATAGTCAATCAAATAATTACTGTTAATAAACAAGGAATGCATCTACACTCAATTCAACTAATAGGATTTATTAGTCATGAAAGAATTAACACTCAAACAATTAGTGTACATGAAATACATTACAAAATACCCAGAGTAAATGACTATCAACTAAATAAGACTTCACTTGGTTCCGCGTCTTCAATTCAGAATAGTCAAAGAGAAAACAATTATACCAAATTCTAACAGGAAGTCACGCCCAACCTGAACGAACATTTCTTAGCACTTTGCTAGTGAAAACACAAAAGGCAAGAACAGATGCATTCTTGGATCTAATCATCACAATTCTTGTCTAAATGATAGGCGTGCACCCGTGTGTCGGACCTCTTTCAACTGACCGCCGTCCGGCAGACAGAATAACCCTGTAACAATAGCACTTACAGTACAATAAGATTGCGCCGTACTGGCTGGTTACCATTTTGAAAGCTCCAACCTAACTTTGCTATTTTGTGATTATTTTGTACTTTATTTTCCCAAAATGTATCCTCTATTATTTATTACAATCGACAAGTACTTTTGAACATCAGATCGGCAGTTACCTCAATTCCAGCTTCAACTTATCTGCCCTGGTCTCGACTTACAGTATATACACCCCATGGCTATTCAACTCAATGGATTCTCCATTCACCGGGCGGACAGGACAGTGCAGTCAGGGAAATCGAGGGGGGTTTGCCTCTTCATCAACAGGTGTACTGATTCGAGCAGTGCAAGTGTCGACCCATTGTTCACCCGTCTTGGAATACCTTATGGTCAAATGCCGACCCTTCCACCTCCCGAGGGAGTTATCAGCCGTTATCATGACTCTTGTAGACATTCCACTTCAGGATAAGACAAATAACAAGCCGGTACTTAACAAACTGCATGAGGCAATAAACAAGCAGGAAAACGTACATCCAAAAGCTGGTTCTGGTTGCTGGCAATTTTAATTCCACATCATTAATGACACGCGATACTCAATATCCATCAACACGTCTCCCTCGCCACTAGCGGTGATACAGTCCTAGACCGCAGTTTTTCTACCCACAAGCAATTATACAAGGCCCTCCCTCGTCCGCCATTCAGCAAATCAGAGCATCACTCCAAACCCCTGCTTCCTGTTTACAAGCAGAAGCTCAAACAGGAATTACCCTTGACTTGCTCCATTGAGAAATGGTCTCCAGAATCAGAGATTATCCTAGAGGACTGCTTTACTAGCGCTGATTAGAATATGTTTCAGGACTTTGCCAATAACATTGACAAGCTAACTACCTCCATCTTTATTAGCTTTATTAGGAAATGCAACGACAACGTTGTCCACACATTGAAGGTTCACTTCTTTCCCAATGAAAAGCCCTGGATTAACACAGAGGTTGGCGCTAAACTAAAGGACAGGGATAGTGCACACAGGGCTATCCCAGACAACCCTGAGGCTACGGCTGAGGACAGGAGCAAGTACAACAAGTCAAAAGGACAAGAAGGTAGAATCCTATTACACGGGCTTCTCTGACCGCTTCAGTGGGCTACAGTCCATTACAGATGAAAAAGATCTGCCCAACGATGCCTCTCTACCAGACGAACACAATGCATTTTATGCATGCTTTGACCAACATCGTGCCGGGTGTGAGATCCGAGGGGACGTGAGTAAAGTCTTTAATCAGGTCAATACCTGCATGGCTGCGGGACTCCGTATTCCAGGGCCGTTCTCAGAGCATGCGCAGAACGGCTGGCAGGTATATTCAAAGTCATTTTCAGTCTCTTCTTGGCCCAGTTGTTAGGCAGAGCAACACAGGGGAACCCAAGAGCAGACAGATGAGAAAACAGGGATGAATGAACCAAAGTATTTATTGTTACACAGAGAGATATGTTGTTCAGATCTGGGGAAGCTCAGATGAGTTGCAGAAAAAACAGATGTGGAGAATGAGGTCATAAAGACAGTGTAAACTGCAATGAGAGGATAAACGGTGTCAGGCAGGGAAACAGGCAGAGTAACAGGATCTTGAATAATCATACATGGCTAGAATCATATACTGACTGAGCAGAGATTATGATCTGGCAGAGTGGAATTGGCAGGACAGTATTTGTAGAGGTCTTGATTATGGAACGAGTTGCGGCTGGTAGGGATCTGCTCTGACTCCAGCACACCTGTCTCCAACCACACAATCACACGGAGAGGGAGAGGGAGAGGGTACAGGGGGAGAGGGAGAGGGTACAGGGGGAGTAATTGCAGGTCAGGAAGACACCAGATGAACACCAGAGGGCGTAGCAGGAGCAGAAGTGACACCAGTCTGTAATCCTCACGTTTTAAGGTGACCACCATCATCCCTGTTCCCAAGGGGGGGCTCCACATTTATACTGACTCGACACACAGCCACTCATATACAATCATCATAAACACTGCTGCTACTCTGTTTATTATATATCCTGATACCTAGTCACCTTAACATTCTACATATCTACCTCTATCACTCCACATTGTCAATATGAACTGACCCTGTATGTAGCTTTCTTATTTATCATGTTTTTCTTCTTTTTATATCTTGTGTGTTTTTGTTCTACCTTGTTATTGATTACTGCATTGTTCTAAGTTTTAATGTCACAGGTACAGTTGAAGTCGGAAGTTTCCATACACTTAGGTTGGAGTCATTAAAACTCGTTTTTCAACCACTCCACAAATGTCTTGTTAACAAACTATAGTTTTGGCAAGTAGGTTAGGGCATCTACTTTGTGCAAGACACAAGTAATTTTTCCAACAATTGTTTACAGACAGATTATTTCACTTATAATTCACTGTATCACAATTCCAGTGGGTCAGAAGTTTACATTCACTAAGGCGACTGTGCCTTTAAACAGCTTGGAAAATTCCATAAAATTATGTCATGGCTTTAGAAGCTTCTGATAGGCTAATTGACATCATTTGAGTCAATTGGAGGTGTACATGTGGATATATTTCAAGGCCTACCTTCAAACTCAGTGCCTCGTTGCTTGACATCATGGGAAAATCAAAAGAAATCAGCCAAGACCCCAGAAAAAAAATTGTAGACCTCCACAAGTCTGGTTCATCCTTGGGAGCAATTTCCAAATGCCTGAAGGTACCACGTTCATCTGTACAAACAATAGTACGCAAGTATAAACACCATGGGACCACGCAGCCATCATACCGCTCAGGAAGGAGACACGTTCTGTCTCCTAGAGATGAACATACTTTGGTGTAAAAAGTGCAAATCAATCCCAGAACAACAGCAAAGGACCTTGTGAAGATGAGGAATCAGGTACAAAAGTATCTATATCCACAGTAAAACGAGTCCTATATCGACAAAACCTGAAAGGCTGCTCAGCAAGGAAGAAGCCACTGCTCCAAAACCGCCATAAAAAGCCAGACTACGGTTTGCAACTGCACATGGGGACAAAGATTGTACTTTTTGGAGAAATGTTCTCTGGTCTGATGAAACAAAAATAGAACTGTTTGGCCATAATGATCATTGTTATGTTTGGAGGAAAAAGGGATGCTTGTAAGGCGAAGAACACCATCCCAACCATGAAGCACGGGGGTGGCAGCATCATGTTGTGGGGGTGCTTTGCTGCAGGAGGGACTGGTGCACTTCACAAAATAGATGGCATCATGAGAAAGGAAAATTATGTGGCTATATTGAAGCAACTTCTCAAGACATCAGTCAGGAAGTTAAAGCTTTGTCACAAATGGGTCTTCCAAATGGACAATGAACCAAAGCATATATCCAAAGTTGTGGTAAAATGGCTTAGTATGGACAACAAAGCACTGACCTGATTCCTATAGAACATTTGTGGGCAGAACTGAAAAAGCGTGTGTGAGCAAGGAGGCCTTCAAACCTGATTCAGCTCTGTCAGGAGGAATGGGCCAAAATTTACCCAAATTATTGTGGGAATCTTGTGGAAGGCTATCCAAAACGTTTGACCCAAGTTAAACAATTTAAAGGCAATGCTACCAAATACTAATTGAGTGTATATTAACTTCTGACCCACTGGGAATGTGATGAAAGTAATAAAAGCTGAAATAAGTAATTATCTCTACTATTATTCTGACATTTCACATTCTTAAAATAAAGTGGTGATCCTAACTGACCTAAGGCAGGGAATTTTTACTAGGATTAAATGTCAGGAATTGTGAAAAACTGAGTTTAAATGTAGTTGGCTAAGGTGTGTGTAAACTTCCGACTTCAACTATACAAGTTCAATTGAATGCAGCACCCGCTCTGACTTGACCCCAGATGAACCTTACTGAGAGATGGAGTGGGTTTGAGAGCAGTGGTGACTTGACCAATCTCACATCCTCTCATACATTGCCTGATCAGTTGGAACATGTGGCATTTAGCTCTAGGCTTTATAGCCATCCTGACATCACAGTCTACTATCTCTAGCCTTGAGAGTAGACTCTGTGTTAGGACAGTTAGTTCTAGCCTTTAGAGTAGACTCTGTGTTAGGACAGTTAGTTCTAGCCTTTAGAGTAGACTCTGTGTTAGGACAGTTAGTTCTAGCCTTGAGAGTAGACTCTGTGTTAGGACAGTTAGCTCTAGCCTTTAGAGTAGAATCTGTTAGGACAGTTTGAAAACAAGCTGTTATTGGCCAAGAGGTTTGGAACTCTTATCGGTCTTTACTAATTTACTGCTCTAGCCTTGAGAGTAGACTCTGTGTTAGGACAGTTAGCTCTAGCCTTGAGTAGACTCTGTGTTAGGACAGTTAGCTCTAGCCTTGAGGAGTAGACTGTGTGTTAGGACAGTTAGAGCTCTGTGTTAGGAGTAGACTCTGTGTTAGGACAGTTAGCTCTAGCCTTGAGAGTAGACTCTGTGTTAGGACAGTTAGCTCTAGCCTTTGAGAGAGACTAGACTCTGTGTTAGGACAGTTAGTTCTAGCCTTTAGAGTAGACTCTGTGTTAGGACAGTTAGCTCTAGCCTTTAGAGTAGACTCTGTGTTAGGACAGTTAGTTCTAGCCTTGAGAGTAGACTCTGTGTTAGGACAGTTAGCTCTAGCCTTTAGAGTAGACTCTGTGTTAGGACAGTTAGCTCTAGCCTTTAGAGTAGACTCTGTGTTAGGACAGTTAGCTCTAGCCTTGAGAGTAGACTCTGTGTTAGGACAGTTAGCTCTAGCCTTGAGAGTAGACTGTGTGTTGGGACAGTTAGTTCTAGCCTTGAGAGTAGACTGTGTGTTAGGACAGTTAGCTCTAGCCTTGAGAGTAGACTCTGTGTTAGGACAGTTAGCTCTAGCCTTTAGAGTAGACTCTGTGTTAGGACAGTTAGCTCTAGCCTTGAGTAGACTCTGTGTTAGGACAGTTAGCTCTAGCCTTGAGTAGACTCTGTGTTAGGACAGTTAGCTCTAGCCTTGAGAGTAGACTCCGTATCGTGGCTGTATGATTTTATCTCTCTCTCTCTCTCTCTCTGTCTGTGTGTGTTCTAGCGGAATAATGGCTGCAGGAAATTCTCACACGATGTACTCCAGTTATGACTGAGAAAAAGTGTATGCGTGTGCTTTTGAGTGGTGGCTATACACACTGGACAGTGACAGAGAGATGTATTACTCAGGCCTACAGTTTCTGCTGGTATTCATTCCAGCTAAATGTTGGATTAGATGTTGATCAATGATCAGCCAGTTAAAAGGAGGTCAATTCACTTGACTGAGTTGACAAATCCATATTCATGGGGTCAAGCACAAGTTTAACAACATTTATGTGATGTAACGTCATTGTAATAGAAATCTCAGGCTAATGATAGGTAAGGTGTAGTACAGCAGCGTCAGTCCGGTATTATAAAACAATGTGTTTTATAATATTTGTTGTGTTGTGTTTGTTGTGTTTCAGACGCCATGGTGACGGAGGGAGGGGAGAACTTCAGCCAGGGCCAGAGACAGCTCTTCTGTCTGGCCAGAGCCTTCGTCAGGAAGTCTAGCATCCTCATCATGGATGAAGCCACAGCCTCTATAGACATGGCCACGGTGAGGCAGAAATGTGTGTGAAGGTGTAGGATGATGGTTAAAAGGAGGAGAGGGGGAGGTGTAGGATGATGGCTAAAAGGAGGAGAGGGGGGGTGTAGGATTTAAAAGAGGATAATGTCATTATTCTATAGATGGGGACAATAGAAGTATATTGAAAGGGGGAAGGAGGAGAAGAGAGGCCTAGGGCAACAGTGGGAGCGGGAGTGAATTAATGGGTGCTTGCTAAATAGGTTAATTTCACCCCTGCACACACACATGCACGTGCACACATACACACACACATACACACACACTCAGACACACACACACATGCACGTGCACACATACACACACACTCAGACACACTCACACATTCACACACAGTCACACTTTAAGGACCTGTCACAACAAGGGACTGCACTGCCTCCCAGGAACACAGGAGTAACTCTGAGTAAATGGAGCATATCTTAAACAGCGTACTACAGGTCTGCCGAGTGATTGGACAGAATTCAGGAGTCAGGAGAAGTGATGCTTTGGTTTGACATAAAGGTTGATGTGTGGGGAAATTCTGGTAACTAGAGAATCCGTGGATTGGTAGTGAGTTTCGATCTTTGAATATTCCAATTATCTTGTGATTCTTTGGTATTATTGCGTTTTAAACACACATATGGCAATATAAAACGTGTTTCAATCAAATGGGCACGATTCAGACTTCCAACATTTGTATTTATTATGGATCCCCATTAGCTGCTGCCAAGGCAGAAACTGCTCTTCCTGGGGTACAGCAAAATGAAGGCAGTTTATACCATTTTAAAAATATTACAATACATTCACAGATTTCACAACTGTTTGTCCTCAGGCCCCTACTCCACCACTACCACATATCTACAGTACTAAATCCATGTGTATGTGTGTATGTTATCCTGTGTTTGTCTGTCCTACACATTTCTCTGTAGATGGTATTCAGACATACCTAATGAAGATGCATAGTGGCCTTTGCAGGCATGGTTCTCTTGCGTGCGCTTAATACATTTTAGGTCGTTGAAATAGACATTTTAAATGGTTATGGTCATATATTGTATATTTATTCAATTTGTTTTAGCCATTTTTATATATATATTTTTTTAACCTTTATTTAATATTTAACTGGGCAAGTCAGTTAAGAACAAATTCTTATTTTCAATGACAGCCTAGGAACAGTGGGTTAACTGCCTGTTCAGGGGCAGAAAGACATTTGAACTTGCAACCTTCCGGTTACTAGTCCAACGCGCTAACCCCTAGGCTACCCTTCCACCCCATGAAATATTGGGAGGTGAGAACATTTTACAATTGGGGTTGAACAGAAGTCTATGTAGTAGCCCTTTAAATCTACCCTAATAATCCTCTAATCAAGGAACTGTGATGACAACGGTCCAGTCATTGTGAGCCATGCACGTGTGGTCTGCGTTCCATAATGATTCCAATAGGCTACATGTCCCAAATTATTGTACAACTTGTAATACGTTAGCCTAATATGATCCACTATTGCTAGCCATCCTAGCCATCCCCAGGAACCATGCTAGCCATGCTAGCCATCCTCAGGAACAACCCCACCAACGTGACGGAGGCAAGAAAGGTAAACTAACAATGGAATGGAATGATGCAAAATGAAAGGAAACTAAAGCTAACGTGACAGTTATAAATGTTTGTGGGTATAACTGAGGGTGACTACCGATAGTTGCTAATATTTAACAAGATACAAATTGCAACATAAAAATATATTTTGTGAAAAGTCTCGGCATATAATTAAAACATTCTATGAATCGTAAATCAACTCGGTAGGTTTGGCACTATACTGTCATTTGTGCATGGCTACAGAAGCCAATAGCTTGGGTCTCCACATTTAATCTCTGCAAGTCATAAGACCAGCATTTCATAAACGTCACTGTGGAAAAGGTGATATGTTGATATGCTTCAGTGTGCTGCCATATGACTGGTTTCACATTTGTCTCCAGCGATTATAAGGTAAAATAATGTAGATCAAAGACAATTGTCTTTTATTTTTCCAATCCCCTTATCCAAACGGATAACTCATTTACCTAGCTCTTATCAATAGCTCTTATGAAGTTGTAAATTACAGTGCATGGAGAATGGTGTTATTTATATCGGAACAAAGAAAGTAGATGCTGTTCCACTTGGAACCGACAGGTTGCTCGATCTTATTCATTGTTTCATTGTGCGTGAAGGTGAATTATGAGGGAATTAAGTCAAGATCAGAATACGGCTTGTCTGTAGACACACCTCTATTTCTTTGATCTCCACCCCAAATGAATAGCGGGTAAATAGCATGCTATTCAAATGCTAAAGTTCAAGGTCAGAATACATTTAAAGAGAAAAGTGCATAAAAAGTGAATTACGTTTCATTCACACGTGCCTAATTTGGGTCAAGATTCCCCCCATAGTGAAGGCACAAACTATTTGACTATTTGACTTTTTTAAAGTGCAGTGTACTCAAGGATACAGTGCCTTGAAAAGGTATTCATCCCCCTTGCCGTTTTTCCTATTTTGTTGCATTACAACCTGTAATTAAATGGATTTTTATTTGGATTGCAATTAATAGACACAGACAAAATAGTCCAAATTGGTCAAGTGAAATTTAAAAAATAACTTGTTTCCAAAAATAAAATAAAAAAATACAACTGAAAAGTGGTGCGTGCATATATATTCACCCCCTTTGCTATGAATCCCCTAAATAAGATCTGGTACAACCAATGATCTTCAGAAGTCACATAATTAGTTAAAGTCCACTTGTGTGCAATCTAAGTGTCACATGATCTGTCACATGATCTCAGTATACATACACCTGTTCTGAAAGGCCCCAGAGTCTGCAACACCACTAAGAAAGGGGCACCACCAAGCAAGCGGCACCATGAAGGCCAAGGAGCTCTCCCAACAGGTCAGGGACAAAGTTGTGGAGAAGTACAGATCAAGGTTGGGTTATAAAAAAATATCTGAAACTTTGAACATCCCACGGAGCACCATTAAATCAATTATTTTTAAATGGAAAGAATATGACACCAAAACAAACCTGCCAAGAGATGGCCACCCACCAAAACTCACAGACCAGGCAAGGAGGGCATTAATCAGAGAGGCAACAAAGAGACCAAAGATAACCCTGAAGGTGCTGCAAAGCTCCACAGCGGAGATTGGAGTATCTTTATGAAAGAGTGGCCAGAAAAAAAGCCATTGCGTGAAGAAAAAAATAAGCAAACATGTTTGGTGTTTGCCAAAAGGCATGTGGGAGACTCCCCAAACATATGGAAGAAGGTATTCTGATCAGATGAGACAAAAATGTAGCTTTTTGGCCATCAAGGAAAACATTATGTCTGGCGCAAACCCAACACCTCTCATCACCCCGAGAATCCATCCCCACAATGAAGCATGGTGAAGGCAGCATCATGCTGTGGGGATATTTGTCATCGGCAGGGACTGGGAAACTGGTCAAAATTGAAGGAATGATGGATGGTGCTAAATACAGGGAAATTCTTGAGGGAAACCTGTTTCAGTCTTCCAGAGATTTGAGACTGGGACGGAGTTTCACCTTCCAGCAGGACAATGACCCTAAGCGTACTGCTAAAGAAACACTCAAGTAGTTTAAGGGGAACATTTAAATGTCTTGGAATAGCCTAGTCAAAGCCCAGACCTCAAACCAATTGAGAATCTGTGGTATGACTTAAAGATTGCTTTACACCAGCGGAACCCATCCAACTTGAAGGAGTTGGAGCAGTTTTGACTTGAGGAATGGGCAAAAATCCCAGAGACTTACAGCAGTAATTGCTGCAAAAGGTGGGTCTACAAAGTATTGACTTTGGGGGGTGAATAGATATGCACGCTCAAGTTTTCAGTTTTTTTGTCTTATTTCTTGTTTGTTTCACAATAAAAAATATTTTGCATTTTCAAAGTGGTAGGAATGTTGTGTAAATCAAATGATACAAACCCCCCCAAAATGTATTTTACTTTCAGGTTGTAAGGCAACAAAATAGGAAATACTTTCGCAAGCCACTGTATAAAAACATCATGTTACTATAGGTTCATCCTCATCTTCTGCCTTTGTCTTGTGACTGTATTGTGCCTACAGGAGAGCATCCTGCAGAAGGTGGTGATGACTGCCTTCGCTGACAGAACAGTGGTTACCATAGCAGTAAGTATCTCTGTTGGAAGGTCCCCAGTCCTGTCTCACCGATATGAAAGCCTATACATCCTGACATGTACTGACGTCAGGTGACTACTGTGATATAGGTGAGCGTCAGTAGCTCTTCTGCTATGACCTTAATGCAAATGGTGGCAAGGTTGTATCATAGAAATAGAACTAGAATCTGAACTGGTAGTGCAGGAGGGCCCAACTCTAGTCCTGGAGGGCCACCGTCCTGCTGGTTTGGGATTTTCTATTGGACTACATTCTGTGGGAGCAAACATGCTTTTTATGCACTTAGAAATTAGAATAACAAGAGTCAAAAGTGACTACCAGGCTGCCATGGTGGTTTCCCATGGGGAAGTGAGATGGAGAGAGGACCCTAGGAGACAGCTTACTCATTGGGGCTCCCGAGTGGCGCAGCGGTCTAAGGCACTGCATCTCAGTGCTTGAGGTGTCACTATAGACACCCTGGTTCGATTTCAGACTGTATCACAACTGGCCGTGATTGGGCGGCACACAATTGGCCCAGCGTCGTCCGGGTTTGGCCGTCATTGTTTATAAGAATTTGTTCTTAATTTACTTGCCCAGTTAAATTTAATAAAAGGATGGTAGCTAAGTAGGGTAGATCCCTGAAAGATCACTGAAATGTATCTGTAGTAGGTCTATGGTGGTCGTCCTGTGCATAGGATGTACAGTATATTTGTAATCTATTTAACCCCGAATGTCAAATGACTAAAGTTGTTAAAAATGTTTATTTCTCTCTAACCTAATGTTTCTTTCTTTCTGTACTTAGCATCGTGTCCACACCATCCTGAATGCAGACCTGGTGATAGTGATGAAGAGAGGGATCATTCTAGAATACGACAGACCCCAGGCACTGCTGGAGAAAGAGGACAGCGTCTTTGCAGCATTCGTCAAGGCGGACAAGTGACCGATGAGGAAGAGGGAGGAAATTCAAAGTGCATTTGAAGAGCTTATTTCCAAAACGCTATATCCACCAATTTTTAACATTTGTGCTTTTTCATCAGAAATGTTTGCGTATGTGTATATTCATGTGTGTGTAAAATATTACTATTCTTAGATTTTTTATTCATAGATTTTAGATGTGTAAGAAAATGTTTTTTTTTCTAAATGCTATATATTCATTGTTTAGTTGGAATGTAATGTTGGTATCCTGTATATTTGACTGTGATATGTGGTGGTCTCACCTAGATATCTTAAGATGAATGCACTTACTGTAAGTCACTCTGTAAATATTTTACATACAGATCTTATATTACTGTATTGACTTATTTTCTACATTTTTTAAAATATTTATGTCACATTTATAATTTGTACATTTCTTACATTTGGCTGTGTAGGCGGATATATATATATACAGTGGGGCAAAAAAGTATTTAGTCAGCCACCAATTGTGCAAGTTCTCCCACTTAAAAAGATGAGAGAGGCCTGTAATTTTCATCATAGGTACACTTCAACTATGACAGACAAAATGAGAAAATCACATTGTAGGATTTTTAATGGATTTATTTGCAAATTATGGTGGAAAATAAGTATTTGGTTTATCTCAATACTTTTTTATATACCCTTTGTTGGCAATGACAGAGGTCAAATGTTTTCTGTAAGTCTTCACAAGGTTTCCACACACTGTTGCTGGTATTTTGGCCCATTCCTCCATGCAGATCTCCTCTAGAGCAGTGATGTTTTGGGGCTGTTGCTGGGCAACACGGACTTTCAACTCCCTCCAAAGATTTTCTATGGGGTTGAGATCTGGAGACTGGCTAGGCCACTCCAGGACCTTGAAATGCTTCTTATGAAGCCACTCCTTCGTTGCCCGGGCGGTGTGTTAGGGATCATTGTCATGCTGAAAGACCCAGCCATGTTTCATCTTCAATGCCCTTGCTGATGGTAGGCTTTTGTTACTTTGGTCCCAGCTCTCTGCAGGTCATTCACTAGGTCCCCCCGTGTGGTTCTGGGATTTTTGCTCACCGTTCTTGTGATCATTTTGACCCCACGGGGTGAGATCTTGTGTGGAGCCCCAGATCGAAGGAGATTATCAGTGGTCTTGTATGTCTTCCATTTCCTAATAATTGCTCCCACAGTTGATTTCTTCAAACCAAGCTGCTTACCTATTTCAGATTCAGTCTTCCCAGCCTGGTGCAGGTCTACAATTTTGTTTCTGGTGTCCTTTGACAGCTCTTTGGTCTTGGCCATAGTGGAGTTTGGAGTGTGACTGTTTGAGGTTGTGGACAGGTGTATTTTATACTGATAACAAGTTCAAACAGGTCCCATTAATACAGGTAACGAATGGAGGACAGAGGAGCCTCTTAAAGAAGAAGTTACAGGTCTGCGAGAGCCAGAAATCTTGCTTGTTTGTAGGTGATCAAATACTTATTTTCCACAATAATTTGCAAATAAATTCATTAAAAATCCTACAATGTGATTTTCTGGAGATTTTTTTTCCGGATTTTGTCTGTCATAGTTGAAGTGTACCTATGATGAAAATTACAGGCCTCATCTTTTTAAGTGGGAGAACTTGCACAATTGGTGGCTGACTAAATACTTTTTTGCCCCACTGTGTATAAGGAATTTGGCTAAAAAAATACATGATTATTTGTCTCTCTGAAATGAAACCATCAAGTGATAGATTTTAAACAAATACATGCCTGTCACTGAAAAACCCCATGACATGATTAGATTGGTGAGTTTTTTCACTATCTCTTTCAGAAGTTCTTTAATCAAGAAAAGCTAATTTATCAACATTTCTGAAAATTGATATATAGCAATTTAGAATGAAACTCTTTACTTGTACCTTGGGCTGTATATTATTCTATTTTTGTACATAAAATGTTAATTCTACGTTAATAAAAAACAATCATTGCACAGCAGTTTTGCCTACAGTTTATTGACAGGAAGGTAGTTTTGTGTGACCTCACAATGTACAAAGCCAAGCAAGTAAGCTGTGGAAGGCTGGGTTAGAATGACACTTCAACTGACTCTGGGCTGTGATCTAGAAATAGTCAATACTATTTAGCTGAAGCAGCTCCCAGACAGACAAAAGTCCCAGGAACAGTGTGTCTTTTTGGAGTTTAGGGTGAGATTAGGGTTGGGGTTCATATAAGCGTTGGACTTGAGGTTAAGAGCTGTGAAACATGTGACACCAGGGTATCACAGTGCCAGTGCCTGCAATGTGAAAGTGACTGCTGCAAGCGAGGTTTATATTGGACGTGTTTATGGGAATGCCAAGGTTAATATTAACATTTATGGAGTCCCCTGGTTTGTTATGGGGGCCCCAGCACCCATGGACATTCTGGAAATGTGAACCCAGTTCAGCATGGGTTTTGTGTATCGTGACTGAGAAAGTTACACAAGGGATGTCAGAAACAAAGATTTAGGACCTGAATCATAGCCTTGAAAAACAGCATGAGAGGGATTCAGATTCCATGTGTGTGTAATGGGCCTTCTCCAGGGTTGCTGGACAATGGTCCACAAACACCAACACAGTCGTGAAGAGGCCACGACAACATCTCTTCCCCCTCAGGAGGCTGAAAAGATTTGGCATGGTCCCTCAGATCCTCAAAAAGTTCTACAGCTTCACCATTGAGAGCATCTTGACTGGCTGCATCACAGCTTGATACTGCAACTGTTTGGCATCCGACCCCAAGGTGCTACAGAGGGTAGTGCATAGGACCCAGTACATCACTGGGGCCAAACTCCCTGCCATCCAGGACCTCTACACCAGGCGGTGTCAGAAGATGGCCCTAAAAAATTGTCAGACTCCAGCCACCCAAGTCATAGACTGTTCTCTCTGCTACCGCACGGCAAGCAGTACCGATGCACCAATTCTACAACCAACATGACCCTGAACAGCTTCTACCCCCAAGCCATAACTAAAACATTGTTTAAATAGTTAACCAAGTAGCTACGCTGACTATGTGCATTGACACTTTTTGCACAAACTTTTTTGATCCATCACATACGCTGCTGTTAGTTTATCATACGCTGCTGTTCCTTTATTATTTTGTCACGTTATTCCTAGTTACATGTACATATCTAGCTCAATTACCTGTCACGGTCGTCGGAAGAAGCGGACCAAAGCGCAGCGTGGTGTGAATGCATCATTTAATAGATGATAAAAAACACAAAGTAAACTGTACAAAAACAATAAACGACTGTGACGCTGTCATAAGAACTGAGCTGACACAAGCAACTAACATAGACAATCACCCACAAACAAACAGTGAAACCCAGGCTACCTAAGTATGATTCTCAATCAGAGACAACTAATGACACCTGCCTCTGATTGAGAACCATACTAGGCCGAAACATAGAAATCCCCAAATCATAGAAAAACAAACATAGACTGCCCACCCCGACTCACGCCCTGACCATACTAAATAAATACAAAACAAAGGAAATAAAGGTCAGAACGTGACATTACCTCGTAACCCTGCACATCGACTCGATACTAGTAGCCCTTGTATATAGCCAAGTTATTACCTCGTAACCCTGCACATCGACTCGATACTAGTACCCCTTGTATATAGCCAAGTTATTACCTCGTAACCCTGCACATCGACTCGATACTGGTACCCCTTGTATATAGCCAAGTTATTACCTCGTAACCCTGCACATCGACTCGATACTGGTACCCTTGTATATAGCCAAGTTATTACCTCGTAACCCTGCACATCGACTCGATACTGGTACCCCTTGTATATAGCCAAGTTATTACCTCGTAACCCTGCACATCGACTCGATACTAGTACCCCTTGTATATAGCCAAGTTATTACCTCGTAACCCTGCACATCGACTCGATACTAGTACCCCTTGTATATAGCCAAGTTATTACCTCGTAACCCTGCACATCGACTCGATACTGGTACCCCTTGTATATAGCCAAGTTATTACCTCGTAACCCTGCACATCGACTCGATACTGGTACCCCTTGTATATAGCAAAGTTACTTGTATTATTACGTGTTTTACTTTATTATTTCTCTATTTTTTTTTCCTCTCTGCATTGTTGGGAAGGGCCCTTAAGTATCCATTTCACTGTTAGTCTACACCTGTTGTTTACAACCCAGTTTCTACCCCCAAGCCATAAGACTGCTACATAATTGTTTAAATAGTTAATGGGTGTCAGAAACACAACACCTGCCCAAGACATCACTGAGACATCACTGAGACATCACACTCTTTTCCCTTCTTTAGCCCCTGTTTCTTGTTTTGTTTTAATCTCTGTTTTTTGTTTAGTATCTACTATTGTAAAGCACCTAGGGTCATTGAAAAATCGCTATATAAGTCCCATGTATTTGTATTATGTTCAGGTCTATTGTCTGAGATAGACCCTGAGATAGTTTGATTGTGTGTTGTCTAATTATTTTCCTTTAGTGTTTGGGAAGATTGTCTATAATTGAGAATGAATAAATAACCTTCCATATGTGAAAAGGTTCTAATTCAATCATTTGAGTTGAAACATTGATTAACTAAATGTAGTTCATTGATCCCTAGAGGGAAATGCCATCAGCATAGCCCAGACTTTCAGATGATGTTTCATATTAGGCTACTGATCAAGTACAGCTGAAAGGGGAACAGTTTCTTCTGCCTAATGCCTTCCCTGCTCAAGCTCTGGTTTCAGACAGGTCACACCAAATGGTCCACAGGACGTCGGGAGATGTCTTCAGTACCGGCCACTAGGGGCAATGTGAGCCTCTATTACCATCTAGTAACATAATTGTCAATAATTGATTGGGCTTATACAATGCTTTTTCTAGTCACCCAAAGCGCTTTAAGGGGGAAGCTCATCTCATCTGCCACCAATGTGTAGCACCCAATGTCTTGAGGCAGAATGCTCACCACACATCAGCTATCAGGTGGAGAGGTGAGGAGGGATATATACCTATTAGAAATGAGGGGGATGATTAGGTGGCCATGATGGAAATGGGGTCAGGTTGGGAATTTAGCTAGGACACCAGGGTTAACACCCCTACTCTTATGATAATTGCCATGGGATCTTTAGTAACCACAGAGAGTAAGAACACCTGTTTAACATTCCATCTGAAAGACAGCATCCTACACAGGGTGATGTCCCCATCACTACCCTGGGGCCTTGGGATATGATCTTAGGAATAGATCCCCCTTCTGGCCCTCCAACACCACTTCCAGCAGCATCTGATCCATGGCTTAAACCACCAGCTCTGGCTCCCAAGATTGCACCTTTAATTCCAGTGCTAGGGACTTGTTTTTATTTTTTCTGTCACTAACCTTAACCCTTACCTAACCAGTCAAAATTCATGCCTAAATTTAACCGTCAAGTTGTTCTGTTTTAACCCTATCCCAAACCTTAACCCTTACCTTAAACAGTCGGATTGAATGGCTAAACTGAACCATTGAAATACTGAAGAGATTCTGTGAGATCTTGTTGCTAATTTAGCAGCACTGAGCTTCATCTAACCTGCCTGTCTCCCATAGAGATAGTTAGATGACACATCATTGTATCTGTTCTATTATAACATCTGTGAGAGCATGGGCAGTGCCATTGAGGCAATCTCCATTTTGAAGTGATCAATTATCTTCTTCTACTACTTCTATGAGTTGGTAAACAAACTGGAAGGGTGCATACTGCCACTGAGTGTGTTGTTTGAACTGGTATAAAGCCACAGTTGGCGATTTATTGCCACTGCAGTTATACTTCATTGGCTGAACCCTCCTGGTGACCTGGATGGAATTATGTGATCCTTCCTTAACCAATAGGAAGTCCCACCCAGTTGACTACTTAAAAATGGCGAAAGTCCTCTAAAATGGGCTTTTGGGAAATGGAGTCCTCTATGTATCTCTATGCTCCCTCATCAGAACAATGGGGCCGGGGTAGTTGTATCACCTCTGGGTAAAACACTCGGGTTAGTAGACGATTACACCACTCCTGTTACGATATATCTACCTCGTTAAAGGTTGGCCTATACATGAGCGAATTCTGTTTTCATCGTGTGGAAAGCGCGCCAGACCGGTGCGTCAACTGCGATGGAAATATCGAGTTGCAGTTCGTGACTGACAGCGGCAGCTGAATCTTCTCATGAGACCTGGGCGGCTATGGTGGTGTCCCTGCCTAACCGATGTGAGGAGCACACATACTTTTAGAGAGTAGATGACAGCATAACACTCTCTCCAGACAGCTGCTGTCATTCGGAAGAGTACTGTCACCGGCGGTTGACCTTCGACTAGAAGACACAGTTGAGAAAAGGAATTCCTTAACCAATATATTTCATCAAGAGAAGACGTAGCCAATCTTCGTAATCCAAAGCAAGTGGTTAGGGGGTGACGAGTAGGCTATGGGAGCATTATGCTTTCCCGAAAAGGACTGATCCCGGACGACTACTTGCTTACCCGCTTGGCTGAGGATGTCCAGCAGCCTAAATTCAAGGCGTCAAAAGCGCGGAAGGCTCGTTTCGTCGCCAAAAACGGAACCTGTAATGTGGCCCACACGAACATTCGCGAACAGGGACGGTTCCTACAGGATGTTTTCACCACTTTAGTGGATCTAAAATGGCTTCACACGCTTATAATTTTCACTATGTCATTTCTGTGCAGCTGGCTGCTGTTTGCAATGGTTTGGTGGCTCATTGCCTTTGCGCACGGCGACCTGGATCAAAAGGGTGACGACTTTGTCCCGTGCGTGACGGACATCCACTCCTTCTCATCTGCGTTCCTTTTCTCCATAGAGGTACAGGTGACCATCGGGTTCGGGGGGCGCATGGTCACAGAGGAATGCTTGTCTGCCATAGTGGTCCTTATCATTCAGAACATCGTGGGCTTGCTGATTAACGCCATAATGCTGGGGTGTATCTTTATGAAGACGGCCCAGGCCAACCGGCGCGCCGAAACGCTGATCTTCAGCAAGCACGCCGTCATCTCCATCCGAAATAACAAACTGTGCTTTATGATCCGTTTAGGGGACCTGCGGAAGAGCATGATCATCAGTGCCACCGTGCGGATGCAGGTGGTAAGGCGCACCACCACTTCGGAGGGCGAGGTGGTCCCCCTGGACCAGATAGACATTCACATGGACAACCCCGTGGGGACCAACGGTATTTTCCTGGTGGTCCCTCTCATCATATGCCACGTTATTGACAAAGACAGCCCGCTCTACGAGCTATCGCCATTGGATTTACAAAATAATGATATCGAGGTGGTAGTGGTGCTGGAGGGGGTGGTGGAGACCACGGGGATAACAACCCAGGCCCGCACATCCTACCTGTCTGAGGAGATACTGTGGGGGCAGCGCTTTGTGCCCACTATATCCGAGGAGGAGGGCATGTATGCGGTGGACTATTCTAAATTCGGTAACACAGTTAGAGTAGCGACACCCAGCTGCAGTGCCAAGAAACTGGATGAGAAGGGAGGCATCGCCAGGTTTAAACTGCAAGAGCACGCGACCCCGCGGCCGTCGGTGAGAAGGCGGCGGCTCTCACTACGCATGAAGCAATACAGCACCATCAGCCCACTAGCCTAAATAGCCTAGTTTTACAGGTATAAAGGAGTTGCCATTGCATTTTGTATATGAAAGTAATAGATTTGTATTACCTATTGAATTGTAATGGATAACTTTGTAATACTACAGAAATGAAATGTTTATTATGTTCTAGCAGTGTTATTATTCTGTTCCATGGCACCCACAGGGTGTGCAGGCCTTTTTCTTGCCCAGTCCTAACACCTGCTTCAACCAAGGACGTGATTAGCAGTAGCGTGTGTAACAGTATAACTTTAGGCCGTTTCACATCCGTTACACGTGCATCATGGGTAAAAATCACTTGCGGAAGCCAGAAAAAAAAATCGATAACCTGCTAGTTCATATGCCTTGCGACCGTGATACAACCATGGAGAGTTATTGCAAGTTGCAAAGAAAACGAGCTGCCTCCACTATTCCAGCACCATTTCAACATCATTAAATCACCTCTGCTTAGTCTAATACAGTGACAACCAAAAACAATTTAGTCCAATCAACATAAGCTAAATATGTGGCTGGCCATGGTTCTGATTGGTGTGTGTGCGCAAGCAGAAAAAACGTTGGGTCAACCTACCTGTAGAGTAATTACCGTAGTCGTAATATCCATGAAACCTAGCAGTCAATCAAGGAAATGGTTCCAATCGTTTTTCCATTTTTCCCATTGTGGATTTTAGAAACACTTAAAATAAGGGCTGTGCTTTGTGTAAAGGCTTACCCAGGAGTGACATTTTGATAACTGTAAATCTCTCTAGGACAAGGTGACTTTTATCAAAATATTTTCCTGTATTTACCCCACAAAAATAAAATACTAATTAGCTGATGTGTCTATCAGAAATAACTACAAATGCAATGAACCTGCTGAATCAAGGCAAAGAATCTCTGGATTAACTATGTAATGCTAGGTAAATGTAGTAATTAATAAATTGACAATTTTGTCAACTGTCTTGTGCAAGTTTTAAATTGACACAATACCTGTTAGTAAAACTGTCAGCCAGAGGTGATTTGCAGGATCTTGCAGGGATTCTTGCTTGAGAAATGAATCTTTGCCAAGAAGCCATTTTTGTTTCTTTTTGACTATTTTATATGAAAATAATCACAGTAAGGTGCTTACTTGTTACGCCAAAATTTGAAATTGAGATAAAAATGTCTGCACTGGAACTTTAAATAAATAGAATGGTTAAATTAGCATTATTTAGAGCCCCCAGATATTAGACTTTTGTTGCATTTAAAGCTGCAATATGTAACTTTCACATAGAAATATGAGTTATAGATCTGTCACTCATTGAAAGCAATTCTAAGAAGTGCAGTGCACCTTTAATGGGGCTCACACACACTCCCCCCAGTAATTCATACTCAGCGCTGGACCAGAAGAAAAACCTTCACAGCCTGTGGGTATAGTAAAGACCAGGATCAAAGAACACTATTTTGTAGCCCAATAGCTCTATTATAGACTGCAATGTGAATGCGACATTACCTGAAGCATTAGGTGATTTTAGGTGCCTGAATGTCTTGTTTTAGCAATCCCACAATATGCACGTATCAAATACATTCTTAATCAGGGTCCTAAATGAAAACATATGCACATGTATGACAGAATGCAGTTTGATAGATTTATAACATTATGCAAAGTTATGCAAGTACTGTATCCAGTTCGGAGGCAGAGGCCAGTGTGTGTGTACTGGTGCCCAACACTCCCACTGAAGAATGAGCCTCCTGCAGGCTTTCCATCTGGCACTGCATTAAAACCAGTAGAACTTACACTGGCCCTTGAGGACTTCAGCACTGCTGATCTACATAATGATGCTCTTGTATGGTAAAAATCACTATGGTTTTTGATAGTGTTTATGCAAAGCTTGACTTCGGCAATAAAGAGGAAATGCCTGTTGAAAAGCACTTGACATGTACTGTGTGTGTGTGTAATATATATATATATATATATGATGATATGCAGAGGAGAGTTTCCTTGACATGTTTTCCGTGTCATATTTCTATGCATGTCACACATCATCATCAGGTTGACAGAAGACAACACGAGACCGAGCGGCATTTATGTATTTTATTCGATTATAATCAGCAGAGCTTAAAATATTAAATTGCTTTTAACTTAGTTAATAATTAAAATACATAAAAATAAAAGCCAGAACTGAAGAACCCTGCAAACAAAACCAAATTAAAATAAATAAACAGAATAAACCCTCCTCCTCGATACAGAGGCTGTCTGATTGATTCCTCTCTCTGTACAGTGAAGATGAAGCAGACCGTGCAGCTTTCTATATATGTGTAGGATAACATCTTTCATTAACTACTTTCATCTTTGATCATTTAAAAAGGGAAAATAAAACCCCAAAAGAGAAGGGGCTGGGCTGGGGGGCTTCTTCAGCAATACAGAACAGTAAAGCAGACCACACCATAGTCCTCCTTTCCTCCTCCCTGGGCCTGCAGACATTACCAATGTCCTTGTCCTTCTCCTGTGCTGCTAGAGAGGGCAGGGTGGCCAACGCTCCATCACACCGCAGCAAACAGCAGTTCCCTGGGGAAGAGGTCTCCACTCTGCACCAACCTTCCCTGTAACCAGACATGGGCACCAGTCTGTCTTGTAATAGCGGGTCTGGTCATATTAAATAACTTACATAGAATTTTGATATCTTCTTATCTCCCTGTTTGCGTGGCAGTGCCACCCTATGTCTATACTGCCCCCTATGGGTGGCCTCTGGGACAGGGATGTTAAAGAGGGGTTCATCAGGTGAATACATGACTAAAGTAATACGAGAATGACAACTGTAATATTGAAGGGACAGAGTAGTTTTGTGAACAGAGAGAGCGAGGGTGGGAGAGAATAATAGCAGTGACTTGTGTTCTCTCTGGTCCTGAGTAGGAAGCGCTTTAATCATCTCCAGATTAACAACTCAAACAGTGATTGGCTAGTATTGTCCCACTAGGTAGTAACGTGGCTCCCATAGACCCTCCCCCTTCAATCCTCCCACCACTAGGCAGGAGCGAAGAGCCAATACTCATTGTTGAGTCACCTTTTCGCCACACAATAACAACACTGTACAATAGTACGTTCAAGCAAAGCAGTCACCATCCTGAACTGTACTTTAGGCAGAGAACAGAGGGAGAGAAGGGCAAACAGAAACACTGTCTCAAATGAGAAAAACAAATACAACTGAATAAAACTTTTCCAAAAGAATAAAATAAAAGTAAAATAAAACCAAAATTAAAATAAAAAACATTACATATTTGTTCCTAATTTAAATTGCAGAGCAGATGGGAGGGATTTGCCCCTGGAAGGAACAGGCTCACACCAATTCCTGTTGGTGTGGCAACACCCCCCCCTCCCCCCTCAAATAAACCTTCCTTCCGGCTGGTTGGTGTCAGTGAAATATCAGGTTAGTGGAAGGTCTCTAAGTCCTGCTGCTGGAGCCTGAGGTCTAGGAAGGGGACCAGGAACGTTTCCATCTCTTCTCTATCTTCTACCGTCTTCTTCCCGGGGCTGCTTGTCACGGCACCCCCTGCTCATCTCTCCGTCACGTGGTTGTGTGAGGAGGGGGAGGGGGCCGAGTTAGGGGAGGAAGGGGCGGCGGGTGCTGGGGTGGGGGGCACCGGGGCGCAGAGGATTTCGGACAGGTCGTCCATGATACAGGTCTCCTTGGGGTCGACCAGGTTGAATTCCCTTACGAAAACAATGAAATGTGCGTACAGAGTGTTCAAGTGACCCTGCAGGTCCAGGGCCACTGTCTCCTTAAAATGAGCCCAGTAGAGGTGAGCCAGGACGTGGAAGAGGTACCGGCAAATCTTCTTTACCAAAGAGTCAAACGAGTTGGGGAACTCTTTGCCTGCATGGAGAAAGAGGAGAGAAAAGGGAGAACGAGCATGGTTAAAAAATATTGGTCTTTTTTAGTTGGTTTGGCATTGCCAAGCTATTATCACAATGCCAAAACTGTTCCTAAAGTCCAAAAATCATTTAAGGACTTCTACTACTTGAGACATTAGAGGGCAGCAACGGCACAGTTCACAAAGTCCCAGCTTCAGTGTGACGTCAGAGGAGAAGAGGCTTCAGTAGTGCCGACTGACCACAGCGAGGCTCTGCATGTCTGGAGTGGACCAGAGCTCAACTCACCATATTTCGTAGGGAAGTTTTCCTCTTCTGTGACCAGCTTCTGCACCAGACTCATGACGAAGTCGACGTACTGAGGGGCAGTGCATTTTGTCTTCTTCCCCCTCTCGTCATACCAGTAGTATATTCTGGACACAAACAGAAAGACAAACTGGGTTATTTTTCTATGTCACTACTGCCTCATGTGTACATACATGTGCTTTGAAATGTACATGATCTCGGCTGTTATTCCTTCCTCTAGTAGTTATTGCTGACAAGTCATCTGATATTTAACAGGAACACCCTGGTAGGTTCAATCACTACCTACATCTCATTGTTAATCATCTCTCATTAAAAGGATGAGTATGAACTGAGGCAGCTTTCTTGCACGGCAAGGTGTGCTTTTACAGAAACTCAAAATGGCTGAATCATTCACTTCATAATGTTGAAATATGGAAGACACTAGGCCTATGAGAGAGCTTGTGGTTGGAACACATATACTCCTACTTTAATCAACAAGTCCCTTTAGAATCTGTGACAGAGCTGTCCCTTTAGAATCTGTGACAGAGCTGTCCCTTTAGAATCTGTGACAGAGCTGTCCCTTTAGAATCTGTGACAGAGCTGTCCCTTTAGAATCTGTGACAGAGCTGTCCCTTTAGAATCTGTGACAGAGCTGTCCCTTTAGAATCTGTGACAGAGCTGTCCCTTTAGAATCTGTGACAGAGCTGTCCCTTTAGAATCTGTGACAGAGCTGTCCCTTTAGAATCTGTGACAGAGCTGTCCCTTTAGAATCTGTGACAGAGCTGTCCCTTTAGAATCTGTGACAGAGCTGTCCCTTTAGAATCTGTGACAGAGCTGTCCCTTTAGAATCTGTGACAGAGCTGTCCCTTTAGAATCTGTGACAGAGCTGTCCCTTTAGAATCTGTGACAGAGCTGTCCCTTTAGAATCTGTGACAGAGCTGTCCCTTTAGAATCTGTGACAGAGCTGTCCCTTTAGAATCTGTGACAGAGCTGTCCCTTTAGAATCTGTGACAGAGCTGTCCCTTTAGAATCTGTGACAGAGCTGTCCCTTTAGAATCTGTGACAGAGCTGTCCCTTTAGAATCTGTGACAGAGCTGTCCCTTTAGAATCTGTGACAGAGCTGTCCCTTTAGAATCTGTGACAGAGCTGTCCCTTTAGAATCTGTGACAGAGCTGTCCCTTTAGAATCTGTGACAGAGCTGTCCCTTTAGAATCTGTGACAGAGCTGTCCCTTTAGAATCTGTGACAGAGCTGTCCCTTTAGAATCTGTGACAGAGCTGTCCCTTTAGAATCTGTGACAGAGCTGTCCCTTTAGAATCTGTGACAGAGCTGTCCCTTTAGAATCTGTGACAGAGCTGTCCCTTTAGAATCTGTGACAGAGCTGTCCCTTTAGAATCTGTGACAGAGCTGTCCCTTTAGAATCTGTGACAGAGCTGTCCCTTTAGAATCTGTGACAGAGCTGTCCCTTTAGAATCTGTGACAGAGCTGTCCCTTTAGAATCTGTGACAGAGCTGTCCCTTTAGAATCTGTGACAGAGCTGTCCCTTTAGAATCTGTGACAGAGCTGTCCCTTTAGAATCTGTGACAGAGCTGTCCCTTTAGAATCTGTGACAGAGCTGTCCCTTTAGAATCTGTGACAGAGCTGTCCCTTTAGAATCTGTGACAGAGCTGTCCCTTTAGAATCTGTGACAGAGCTGTCCCTTTAGAATCTGTGACAGAGCTGTCCCTTTAGAATCTGTGACAGAGCTGTCCCTTTAGAATCTGTGACAGAGCTGTCCCTTTAGAATCTGTGACAGAGCTGTCCCTTTAGAATCTGTGACAGAGCTGTCCCTTTAGAATCTGTGACAGAGCTGTCCCTTTAGAATCTGTGACAGAGCTGTCCCTTTAGAATCTGTGACAGAGCTGACAGTCATGATTTAACAAGGAATGTAGCTTGTCTACAGCTTTTTTTAACGTATCCAATCACGTAGATACATTTCTATAGGCAGTAATTTCTGTAGGCCTAATGGAAGCTTGGGTGTGCAGCACGCGTCTGTGTGTGTAGAGGGAGAGGTCGGATGGAAATTGAGTGAGACATGTAACAGAGGGAAAATGTAGGGAGAAGAACTGTGACTTGGCTAGGCTCATTTTTTGTTGTAAGTCGCTAATAC
Source organism: Oncorhynchus tshawytscha (assembly GCF_018296145.1). Lineage (NCBI taxonomy): Eukaryota > Metazoa > Chordata > Actinopteri > Salmoniformes > Salmonidae > Oncorhynchus > Oncorhynchus tshawytscha. Next base: position 11,401,578 of record NC_056429.1, read on the forward strand.
ACATAACAAATGGAAAGAACACATGTAGCAATGGTCGTTTTTGCGACAATTTCACCGGCCTGTTCAGGCAGCTACAAAACAGATTCCAAATGCCTGAAGGCTACTGTATGACTGCGATATAACTTCATTGCCCCCTTGCGGTCATACCACGCAATAGGATATCATGTGGCATTTTGTTAAAATGCTCTTATTGTTTTAACAGAAAACTGGTTAAAAAAAATAAAAAATAAATCCATGTCTCACATATCCCTAGTGTGGATCTGCCAAACAGGCCTCCAGCCCAGCCCAGCCAACCACCTCCTAAAATAGACATGTTTGCATATTTTCATTCCAGTGGACTTAGCGAACCCCCTGTCCTGGCCCTTCCATTTCCTGATTGGGCCGAATTCCCTGCAGTCTCGGAGTAACACGACACTGATCCCCCAGTCGCACAGCCGCTCACTCTGACTGGTCAAACCTTTCCGGAGAGGGGTGACCCAGTTAGATGGTGGTTGTAACTGAATGCCGCCCCTCAGGGCTAGCCACGGGGTATCATGAGTTAGCAAGGTCAAATGGCAAGTCAGTGAAGCCGCCAAACAAAACTAGCACGGCTAGCATGACACTGGCAACCAGGGAATGCTGTACTATAGCTAGCAGCGGGATAGTGACGCTAGGCTGGGCATGAGAGCTAAAGGGGTCATAAATTACAGAACACATTACCACAGGCACCACAAGTCAAATAAGAGAACTCAGGGAAGGACCTGCAAGGTCAAAGCTAGCATGGCTAGAGCAAAAGGGAAACAGAGCTATCAGTAGGATAGCTATTAACTAATGAAGCTAGCAGGGTATGGTAGCTGACAGGCTGGCAAAACTAAAAGGGGTAACTGATCTAGCACAGGCACCAAATGAGGCCTTGGGCAGAACTAGCAAGGTCTGTAGGATCTACCAAGGTCAAGCTAAAAGGCTAATAGCTTGTAAACAACGGTCGGACGATCTCAAAGCTAGCTAGAACGCAGTAGAGGTAAAGGGTGGGTGGAGTAGTGAGCCTTTTTGGTTGAAAATACGTTGACTTATGTCTTTCAACCAATTGTGCTCACTGGGATGGTTGTGTTAGCACTAGCAGCGTGGTCTAGGATTGCACATCCTGAATGTACAGCATCCACATAACTGAACCTGCAGGAGGGATTTACTGACACAGGCCCAGAACCAACACCAGGACAAGGACTCCACACTGAGGACCTACTGACCACAGGCCCAGAACCAACACCAGGACTCCACACTGAGGACCTACTGACCACAGGCCCAGAACCAACACCAGGACTCCACACTGAGGACCTACTGACCACAGGCCCAGAACCAACACCAGGACTCCACACTGAGGACCTACTGAACTCTCTATGCTGAGGAGATTACAGCACTAACACTCACTGGCTAATATACACACAACCCCAGCTACCCCAAAACACAAACTGACACACACCCAGCTACCCCAAAACAGACAAGCTTACAAAGACTGGTACAGCCCACAAAAAAACACACCCACCCATTCACCCACCCACAGAAAATGGGCTTAGATAACTACCAAATGGTCCTGTTCCCATAGCTCATGGAAAGTTCCCCCTAAAATAGCTTCACAATGCCTGGGGCAAGAGGGCATGGACCGTGACTGTGCGTCTCAGTTGTGAGATGGGTGCGTTCATGCCAGGCGGAGGAAGGAAAGGTCGGGGTGCTGTTACTGTGGTACACCATTAGCCTGACTGGCTGGCTACAGGACGCCACCGCCTAAACTCAGCAAAAAAAAAAAAGACAGTACCCTGTCTTTCAAAGACAATTCGTAAAAATCCAAATAACTTTACATATCTTCATTGTAAAGGGTTTAAACACTGTTTCCCATGCTTGTTCAAGGAACCATAAACATTTAATGAATATGCATCTGTGGAACGGTCGCTAAGACACTAACAGCTTACAGGCGGTAGGCAATTAAGGTCAAAGTTATGAAAACTTAGGACACTAAAGAGGCCTTTCTACTGACTCTGAAAAACACCAAAAGAAAGATGCCCAGGGTTCCTGCTCATCTGCATGAACATGTCTTAGGCATGCTGCAAGGAGGTATGAGGATTGGTACATCCGAAGATCACACCTGCGGGACAGTTACAGGATGGCAACAACAACTACCCGAGTTACACCAGGAACGCACAATCCCTCCAGCAGTGCTCAGACTGTCCGCAATAGGCTGAGAGAGGCTGGACTGAGGGCTTGTATGCCTGTTGTAAGGCCGGTCCTCACCAGACATCACCGGCAAAAACGTCACCTATGGGCACAAACCCACCGTCGCTGGAGCAGAAAGGACTGGCAAAAAGTGCTCTTCACTGACGAGTCGCGGTATTGTCTCACCAGGGGTGATGGTCAGATTCGCATTTATCGTCAAAGGAAGGAGCATTACACCGAGGCCTGTACTCTGGAGCGGGATTGATTTGGAGGTGGAGGGTCCGTCATGGTCTGGGGCGGTGTGTCACAGCATCATCAGACTGATTGTGTTGTCATTGCAGGCAATCTCAATGCTGTGCGTTACAGGGAAGACATCCTCCTCCCTCATGTGGTACCCTTCCTGCAGGCTCATCCTGACATGACCCTCCAGCATGACAATGTCACCAGCCATACTCATTCTGTGTGTGATTTCCTACAAGACAGGACTGTCAATGTTCTGCCATGGCCAGTGAAGAGCCCGGATCTCAATCCCATTGAGCACGTCTGGGACCTGTTGGATCGGAGGGTGAGGGCTAGGGCCATTCCCCCAGAAATGTCTGGGAACTTGCAGGTGCATTAATGGAGGATTTGGGTAACATTTCAAGGCAAGAATTGGCAAATCTGGTGCAGTCCACAAGGAGGAGATGCACTGCAGTATTTAATGCAGCAGGTGGCACACCAGATACTGACTGTTACTTTTGATTTTGACCTCCCCATTGTTCAGGGATATATTATTCAATTTCTGTTAGTCACATGTCTGTGGAACTTGTTCAGTTTATGTCTCAGTTGTTGAATCTTGTGTAAATATTTGTACGAAGCATAACATGTCAAATTTGCTGAAAATAAAACGCAGTTGACAGTGAGAGGACATTTCTTTTTTTGCTGAGTTGATATTACAGCTACAACCCTCCTTGGAAACACTGGAGGCATCCGGACTCATGGGGTTTGGAAAGGTACTTCAATAAGGTACTACAATAATTGCACACTTTGTACACTTTGTATTTATCTGTTTTCTACCATGTAGCCTATTATTGTGACCTAACAATATGCTTCACCATACAGGATCCCTTCACATTTAAAAAAAAAAAAAAAACCTTTATTTAACTAAGCAAGTCAGTTAAGAACAAATTCTTATTTACAATGACAGCCTAGGAACAGTGGGTTAACTGCCTGTTCAGGGGCAGAACGACAGATTTGTACCTTGTCAGCTCGGGGGTTTGAACTTGCAACCGTCCGGTTACTAGTACAACACTCTAACCACTAGGCTATGCTGCCGCCCCAGAACATCAACATCTCCCACTCTTTAGGGTGTGGGTCCCCACAGTAGCAGAGAAGGGGACAGCGGGTGTGGGTCCCCACAGTAGCAGAGAAGGGGACAGCGGGTGTGGGTCCCCACAGTAGCAGAGAAGGGGACAGCGGGTGTAGGAAAATACAGTAACGTTAAATGGGGTCAACCCTGTAACATGTTAGTCACCTGACAAATCTGGCATTTCTCAACAGCTTCTCCATTGTTTGTTTTCCCTCTGTGATTACCTCCCCGTGTTTGTCGTGTGGTTTAGCCTAAACGTGTGGATCTGTTTTCTTTACGGTCCTATAACTAGGTGTAGGTGAGGGCAGCCTCTTTCCAAGACGCCACCCCGCCCAGACAGGGTCAACTCATTGGGTAAATACTCAGTCAACCTCCTCCACTCTGCTTGACAGGGACGAACAGGCCTCCATGTTATGTCGAACACTTGTTTCACTACTGCAGCGGTATGCCCTGCCTTTGTACTGAGGTAGATAAACAGGAGCTCTCTGTACTGAGTATAGGTATTCCTTTATGAACAACGATGGCTGACGGTGATATCATACGACCCTGTTTGGACTTCTGAGCTAAACTATCATCAGAGTGCTGGTATAGTGATGACTCATGTTCTCCCATAATGACTTCTATATGTTTGAAAGGGTTTCACGACAGGGGCAATAACTATTAGCTAGATAGTTACGTTGGCATTGGAACGCACAGAAATAAAATATCCTCAGAACGGTTTGATCTCTGCTCTCTATCCTCACTATGCACCAGTCCAGACAGGAACGCTGTGTTCAGAGACCTCACTATGCACCAGTCCAGACAGGAACACTGTGTTCAGAGACCTCACTATGCACCAGTCCAGATAGGAACACTGTGTTCAGAGACCTCACTATGCACCAGTCCAGATAGGAACACACGATACCTCAGAAAGGCTCATGTGATTTGAGAATACTCGCAGCATATTCGGACATTCTTTGACTAACAGATACCTCTAAAGTTCTCAACGTTAGAACACACACACAGAGACAGACAGAGCGAGAGAGAGACGCAGACAGACAGAGAGCCAGACAGAGAGAGAGCCAGACAGAGAAGGGACACAAACAACAGAAAGACATAGGGAACATTGAGTACAGCCCTGTGGTCAGGAGCTCTCCTGCTTTCAACAGACGGTCTGTTGCCGTGTCAGCGCATCCTTGATAAATTATCCAATGGGTTGTGAGACTGATAAATAACCCAATTGGAGGTTAGAGAACTGATGAATAAACCAATGGTGGGGGAGATGACTTACGTGTTGCAGGCCGTCATGGCTTGACAGGTGTCCCCAGTACAGAACTCTGAGATGGTGCTGTACTGCAGGTTTATTAGATTGAAGAAGGTCGTCGCTGAAGGGAGAGAAGAGAAGCACACTCAGTAATACCCACAGTCTGTTCAAGGCCGAGCCTCATCAAATAGTCTACATACATCAAATTCCTTCAAATACTTAGGCTGCTACTTTGAAGTATTTGATCCAAGTAAGTAATGTTCTTGAACACAATCATTCTGCAGTGTAATGTTTACAGTGAATGGAACAAACAACCCAATGTTTTGTTGACTATATTTCACGTAGAACGGTACAGTTCTGCCCCAGGTATAAGAGAGAGGGGGACGAGGTTGGAGGTATTGGCAGGATACTGAACTGTTGGCTCCATTCATGACCGGTATTTTGGCAACTTCTTTATATGTTTCTCAGGCTTCTTTAGCAAATGTTTGTGGCCAAATGTACATAGCATACAAATGTTATTAACAGTTCACATAAAAAGTGGCTGAGGTCAAACATTCTTCCCAAGACGAGCGCCGTTTGAGTTCCAAGGCAAATTCTATTAGTGGTTGATACGAGTCGATACGGACGGGGCTTGCCCGAGTTGCCTAACTCCCTGATTTCACGCAGAAAAATGCAGTCGCAGGCTAAAACACGTTCCATTTGTTTTAACATGATGCGGTTTCTCAACACAGACTGATAAAACAGGGTGTTACAGGACTTACAAACCCCCAGAGAAGATGCCTGTAAACTATCAACAGCAGATATTCTTGTATCGTATAATATTTAAGATAATAGGAGCTGAACCTGGAGCTAAACTTCCAGAGGAGATGCCTGAGATGATGTTGTTCTTATAGAGTCATTATATAACATAAGGAGCTGAACCTGGAGCTAAACTTCCAGAGGAGATGCCTGAGATGTTGTTCTTATAGAGTCATTATATAACGTAAGGAGCTGAACCTGGAGCTAAACTTCCAGAGGAGATGCCTGAGATGGTGTTGTTCTTATAGAGTCATTATATAACATAAGGAGCTGAACCTGGAGCTAAACTTCCAGAGGATTCAGCTGCAGTGCTGTTATAGAATACACATCCAAAGAGAAGACACTGAAAAAGGCAGAAATGTAGATGTCTGAGTCCCGGCGGAGATACAAGTAAATCTGTCGAGTGTTTAGCTTTTCTGGGAGCGTTATCTTGTGTCTGGTGGAACCTCAAATATGACCCAAAAATGATTTCATTCTGATCAGCTGCTGGTAACTCACTGTTGCTGGCGAGCCATTCGTTGAGGTCTATCTCCCTGGGCAGCAGCACCAGCTCTTTGAGGTCAAAGTCGACCACGCGTACTTTAGTGAACTCCGCCTCCAGATACTGCTTCTTCTCTTCCGCTGGCGGCTTCTTCCCATTGGGCTTCGTCTTAGACTTCCTGTAGGGGACAGGAAGAGAAAGGGGGATAGGTTAGAGCAATTCACAGGGACATTCACAGACGAAAGAAGAACTTTTTAGAACTCAAATCAAGACAGGGACTGCAGCTAGCAACTAAAGTATGACATTGCAGATGGGTGGTTTCGGATGCATTAAATGCACGTTAATGGAAAGTGGAACTGAATATGTAAACAGCCTTTAGCCACTGCTAGCAGACAACCCTGTGTTTCACACTCACAGGTCTGCGCCGGGGTCACCGTCTCTCCCCCCACTGTGAGATTTTGAGCCCGCTGAGGGCCATGCACCCAGCGTCTGTAAAGACAGCTTTTTGTTCAAGTACCTGACCCAGAGCGTGACTCCTGACCTGCCGTTAGGACCAGTTACCACAGTTAGCCGTCCACAGCGCCATGTACTTCCAGCACTGTTTTAACAGGGGACTGTCATATCACACTCCCACGACACTTCCAGGTCCAAAACCCTCCGCCCCCCCACCTGAAAATCATGTCCACTAATACAGCCTATCCAGGGGTTAACTGTTGAATGGGTTAATAGGCTAGTGAAACAAGTACAGACAAAGGCAGGGTTGTGGGACAATGCAGGCTTGGCTCAATTGAAGGAAAGACCATTACAGCACAGAGGTATTACGTTTGTTTTCCTATTTTCTGGCATCCCTCTTCATGGCAGTCAAGTGTTCAGGGTTTAACATCTTGGGGTTTTCACTGAGCTCTGACTTCTATGGAGTTTCAGAGTACCACTCTAGAACACGATTAGCATTCCAACGGCTTAATTCCTCGCTCCCTCTTCAGTATTTCCCTTCCTCTACATTTCCATTTCCTTCCCTCACTCTCTTTTTGCTGTCTTCAGTTTGGGTTTGTTTAAGGACAGGGGAGTTTCACTTTCTGCCCTGAATTTATTGCACCTCTGTTGACCTTAATTTCCACCATCCACCCCCTCCAGTCCACAACCTGTCTAAACACAATATAACCCACCCCCCCCTCCCCCTCCCCCTCCCATGTGATCTTGGCTCAAGCCTTTCCCTCTCAGATCCAAACTCCTGGAAGACTGGCGCAGGTCCAGAATCAGGAGGAACAAAGTGAGAGCAGTGTGGCTCTGATGACAGTCTATTCAGCAGGAGCCAATCAGAAGCATACATCTGTGCTTCCCAGTTAAACACACACATTTAAAGACAGAGGAAACAACCATTAAATGTACAGATAATGTCTAGAACGTTCACTGCCAACTTCTCATGTTTGAGGACTTCTGTAACCACCCTCTACTGCAGGTGTGTCAAACTCATTTTGCTACGGGGGCCGAATTGAAAATGCGTTTTATTTCCTTGCCGTCAAAATGTGGAAAATAATTTCCTCTTGACATGGTGTTGAGAATGTAATACTCCCTGACTGTCTAGCTTCCATTTCAGTCATTCTTACCGAGCCGGACAGTCAAGAAACTGCATGTATAAAAAGGTCCATTATCCTTCAGTTTCCTTTTGAATTTATTGAATATATTTTGAATGTGAATATACATACACTTATAAATATACATATAAATATACACATATATACATAGAAATATACACACACATATATAAATAAAAAGAATACACTACCATTCAAAAGTTTGAGTTCACTTAAAAATATCCTTGTTTTTGAAAGCACATTTATTGTCCATTAAAATATCATCAAATTGACCAGAAATACAGTGTTGACATTGTTAATGTTGTAAATGACTATTGTAGCTGGAAACGGCAGATTTATATGGACTATCTACATACACTATACGCCTATGTAAACTTCTGACCCATCAGTTAGGATCACCACTTCATTTTAAGAATGTGAAATGTCAGAATAATAGCAGACAGAATGATTTATTTCAGCTTTTATTTAGTTAATCACATTCCCAGTGGGTCAGAAGTTTACATACACTCAATTAGTATATGGTAGCATTGCCTTGAAATTGTTTAACTTAGAACAAATGTTTCGGGTAGCCTTCCACAAGCTTCCCACAATAAGTTGGGTGAATTTTGGCCAATTCCTCCTGACAAAGCTGGTGTAACTGAGTCAGGTTTGTAGGTCTCCTTGCTCGCACATGCTTTTTCAGTTCTGCCCACAAATTTGTTATAGGATTGAGGTCAGGGCTTTGTGATGGCCACTCCAATACCTGGACTTTGTTGTCCTTAAGCCATTTTGCCACAACTTTGGAAGTATGCTTGGGGTCATTGTCCATTTGGAAGTCCCATTCGTGACAAAGCTTTAACTTCCTGACTGAGATTTTGCTTCAATATATCCACATAATTTTCTTTCCTCATGGTGCCATCTATTTTGTGAAGTGCATCAGTCCCTCCTGCAGCACCCCCAGAACATGATGCTGCCACCACCGTGCTTCACGGTTGGGATGGGGTTCTTCAGCTTGCAAGCCTCCCCTTTTCCTCCAAACATAATGATGGTCATTATGGCAAAACAGTTTATTTTTGTTTCATCAGACCAGAGGGCATTTCTCCAAAAAAGTACCATCTTTGTCCCAATGTGCAGTTGCAAACCGTAGTCTGGCTTTTATATGGCAGTTTTGGAGCAGTGGCTTCTTCCTTGCTGAGCGGCCTTTCAGGTTATATCGATATAGGACTAATTTTACTGTGGATAGAGATACTTTTGTACCCGTTTTCTCCACAATGTCCTTTGCTGTTGTTCTAGGATTGATTTGCACTTTTCTCACCAGATTATGTTCAACTCTAGGAGACAGAACGCGTCTACTTCCTGAGTGGTATGACAGTTGCATGGTCCCATGGTGTTTATACTTGCGTACTATTGTTTGTACAGATGAACGTGGTACCTTCAGGTGTTTGGAAATTGCTCCCAAAGATGAACCAGACTTGTGGAGGTCTAAAAAAATTCTGAAGTCTTGGCTGATTTATTTTGATTTCCCATGATGTCAAGCAAAGAGGCACTGAGTGTGAAGATAGGCTAATTGACATAATTTGAGTTAATTGGAGGTGTACCTGTGGATGTCAAGGCCTATCAAAAGCTTCTAAAGCCATGACGTCATTTCCTGGAATTTTCCAAGCTGTTTAAAGGCACAGTCACCTTAGAATGTAAACGTCTGACCCACTGGAATTGTGATACAGTGAGTAATAAGTGAAATAATCTGTCTGTAAACAATTCTTGGAAAAATTACTTGTGTCAAGCAAAGTAGATGTCCTAACCTACTTGCCAAAACTATAGATTGTTAACAAGAAATTTGTGGAGTGCTTGAAAACGAGTTTGAATGACTCCAACCTAAGTGTATGTAAACCTCCGACTTCAACTGTAATATATATATTTATTTTTTGGGGACCTCCCAGCTCTATGGTCTGACTCACTGTCCCGAGGACTAGAGGGCTGTAGATTAGAAATGAGAGACACCAGGGACCAGCCCTGTCTGCTGGTTTGTGTGTCAGTTCTTGAGCGTTACTGCGGGACCAGGAAGGTGACAGCTGTCCAGGCAATGAGATGGACTTATAGAGAGAGGCAGAGCGATTGAAGGAGAGAGTGATAAACTAAGGGGGATAGAAGGAGAGAGTGAGGGTCATTGACAGAGCCAACAGCTGTGAGATCCAGTCAACCATGCAGCTATTGAACCCACAACTGTCAGGCCCCTATAAAGACCTTCAATCAAATGAGTTGGCGAATTTGGTTATTGAATTTAAAAAAGCACACACACACACACACACACACACACACACACACACACACACACACACACACACACACACACACACACACACAGCATTCCTCCCAGAATAAGACAGGCCCTCTGAGTGTTCGGTCTTGTCTGTTTCTCCTCCAGAAATCACCCTGAGACTTCAAAGTCATGCACGCAAAAACCCTGACAAATGCAAACACACTTCAGGTAGTCTGATTGAATAACCCATTAATGTTGGCTAGACTAGGTCCCTGAACACTATTATTTGAGTCCCAGTCTTAAGAGACCCAGCTGGTGAGCGTGACTACATAGTCTATGACATGCATGGTTTCCTCCTAGTACCAGACAGTACCAACTTCCTGTCCATTCACCAGCCAGAGACATGTCTGACCCTGGCCTCTGGTCTGATCTAGCCTAGCCTGGTCAGCAGGACGCATACAATGCCTTTTATGGCAAAGACCCTGCCTGGGAGAACTTTACCAAGAGCAGGCACAGTCCTATGTGAGTATCAGGGGAGGGGGTACTAGCAGAGAGAAGTTCTCTGTATCCTAAAATAAACTAATTGCTCCAGGATGTACCTCCTTGTACCACACATATGTGGGAAGGAGGCAGGGTTTGGAAAATGAGGAAATTAGGGAAAAGGCGAGGCAGGAAGTGGCTTAGTGATACAGAATGTTTTAAAAAGGGGAAAAAAACTTGGCCAAGAGGGCAGAGAAAGATTAAGAGAAAGGCCTGAGCCAGATGAGAGACGGCAGTGTAAGGCCTCAGGCTCTTGACCCTGGCCAGGTGAGAGGTTAGAGAGGGCAGTGTAAGGCCTCAGGCTCTTGACCCTGGCCAGGTGAGAGGTTAGAGAGGGCAGTGTAAGGCCTCAGGCTCTTGACCCTGGCCAGGTGAGAGGTTAGAGAGGGCAGTGTAAGGCCTCAGGCTCTTGACCCTGGCCAGGCTCTGTAAGGCCTCAGGCTCTTGACCTGGCCAGGCGAGGGTTAGAGAGGGCCCTCAGGCTCTTGACCCTGGCCAGGAGGAGGTTAGAGAGGGCAGTGTAAGGCCTCAGGCTCTTGACCCTGGCCAGGTGAGAGGTTAGAGAGGGCAGTGTAAGGCCTCAGGCTCTTGACCCTGGCCAGGCGAGAGGTTAGTGTAGGCCTCAGGCTCTTGACCCTGGCCAGGCGAGAGGTTAGAGAGGGCAGTGTAAGGCCTCAGGCTCTTGACCCTGGCCAGGTGAGAGGTTAGAGAGGGCAGTGTAAGGCCTCAGGCTCTTGACCCTGGACAGGCGAGTCTGTGGTCACAGAGAGGGAGAGACAGGTCGACATGAAAGACAATGAATGATGGAAAAGGGAAGAGGAGAGGGAGAATAAAGAGGGAAATAGAAGGGGAAGAAAAGAGAGGAGACTCATTAATAATTAGCTAGGAGTGTTATCTGCAGTGTCCCAGACTTTAAATTAGGCCAGGAAAATTTTTTTTTTTAAATAAATAAAAATCAGCCCACTGGTGCATGGGAAGACTGGTGTAGCATGGTAAAATAGGACCTTTCCCACCTCAAAGAAGTGGTAGACTGTGACAAACTCAGGAAGAGGAGGACAGAGTGACCGCGTTCGTGTTTCTGGAAACTTCAGTGGATCGTTTCAGAAGTGGACCATTCAGTGCCTGTGACCATCACTCTTCAAGTCCAGAAAATCCACAGGTTTATCTACCACTGTGCAAACAATGTTAGCACAGTGAGTGCAGTTTCCAATGCTCCTCATCAGAAGTCAACTAGTATTGTAGGCCTGCAAGAAAAAGGCTGTGTGGCTGCCGAACGTGCAGTGTTCCAAGACTAAAATAGATAACCCACTAACGAGGCAGCCTTCTGGCAGGTACAACACAAGACTGGCTGTTACTGCCCCAACAACATGCTTCCAAGTAATAGCATCATCATCATCACCACCACCACCATCATCATCACCACCACCACCACTTGGGAACACACGTTACAGAGGAATTAGCTGGAAGTGTTTTGACTGTATGTATTATGCCAACAGTACTGGATTTAAGCAGGCAACCTTGGTATCGAGCCACATGGCCACTTTGTACACATGGCTGGCTAACTCTTTAGTTATCGCCTGAACAATGAAACATGCACCAAGTCCACCTCCACTGAGGCACAAACACACTGCTACTTTAAGGCTTGGAACAAGAGCATTTCCTCATTTGTATTAGTGCATTGACTGCAGTATGCAATCTAAGCACATTTTGTATGACTTACCCCTTTGCTAACTTTACCCATGTATTTACTTTCCTCTCAGTCAGTGTCACCTGCTGCCAAGCCCAATATTACACAACTGTTGCTTAAATTGCCAGGTGAATTTGGGAAGCATCTAACAATTGGCATATGGAAGTGGTTAATGCAATCTGTGACAGGGAACAACATTCAGCATCCATTCAACACAGTTCAAGTAAACAAGATGGCTTCCAGCACACTGAGCACAGATCTAGGATCAGCTAACCCTAACCAAAACCCTCAAAAAAAGAGGAAAAACACATTGTCCTCATGATGGTTGAGGTTTTGATTTAGGGAGAACTTGTGCTTGGAGCGTAAACAACAAAGTTATGCCAGACAATGTGAGGAGTTTTTCCCCCTGTTCTCCCTGAAGAGTAGCTATGATGGATTTCTGAAGCGCCGACTGAGCAGGTTTCCATGTAGCCCTGGTATGTGGAGGTGAACTCCGTCCACACCAGAGAAACATGCTGCTTTTCTTACCACCTGGACTTAATGCAACACCAGCTGACCAGCAGTGTTTTCAGTGGAAAACCACCCTACAGTATTTACAGTGACGACAGAAGAGACCAGACAACATCAGGAACAGAGGTGTAGATGTTCTTGCTGTACTTTTTGGACCAACAAAACATAAAACCTGAACAACAACCATAGCAACAAAGCAAAACAACCCCAAGATAAAAGTCAGAGGCCAAATTTTACATTTTACTTAACCAGGTAGGCTAGTTGAGAACAAGTTCTCATTTACAACTGTGACCTGGTCAAGATAAAGCAAAGCAGTGCGACACACACAGTTACACATGAGATAAACAAACGTACAGTGAATAAGATTCACAAAAAGTGAATCAATCCAAAGTAAAAAAAGGTTCCTTCCTCCTGTTGTGATCTGACATTGGCATTTTAGTCATTTAGCAGATGCTCTTATCCTGAGAGATTTACAGTAGTGAGTAGATACATATTTGTTCCATTGGCAGTTTTCATCCCAACTGTAATAGAAGACCAATACGTGAGCAAGATGCTTGAACCCTACTGCATACACTCAGCTCTTCCCCATTTTGTAAGGACAAACTTTGGCTTGAGAATATCAGCTTTAGATTCCTTGATTCCAGTTAGACCTACAGATCTATTTCAGGCATCTAAATTGAGTATACTTCTCAATGGCTCTTTTCCCTGAAAAACCACAGACCGAGGTGCAGGCCGAGCCAGCCGAGCCATAACAGCCATTACTGGGTTATAAAGATACAGGAGTAAGGGCAGAAATCTCCACACGTATCATACTCAGCTAGTCTCGGAGGAAATGTGTAACAATGGCAGTCTTCTCTGATTTCTTTGACTTTCAGAAATCACGGCCAAACTGTCCTGAGGCCTGTTTGATGCAAGTCTTCTATAGCCATGTGGCGTCTGTTACATCGGTTTTTCTTATTAACCTTGTTGAAAGTACTTTCATGCCATGTTACCCACAGTCACATTCATTTCCCTTCACGGCACAGAGGATCACTTGACAGAGGCTCGCTTACAAAAATGTGTTAGAGGCTCGAGGTCCCTCCTCCCCATGTCTCTGTGCTGCCATAAGGTTACTTACAAGCGTCACTCTGTTCACTACGTGCATGTGGGATTTTTTTGATTTGACCCCCCTTTCTCCCCAATTTCGTGGTATGGTGCGCGATGAGACAAGGATATCCCTACTGGCCAAACCCTCCCTAACCCGGACGACGCTAGGCCAAATTGTGCGTCGCCCCACGGATCTCCCGGGCGCGAACCCAGAGTCTCTGGTGGCAGCAGAGGTCACCTTTTGGCAACATGAACACCTCGCCGTTCCCACTCCCATTCACATCGGGCGATAGGAAAGTCTGTTTTGTTTTGTCAAGCAAGGAAGAGTCATCTTCCCTTGCTGGTAGTAGCTAGCTGGCAGCCTGGCTACAAACATAGCAAGCTAGCTAGCCTTTAGCTTCCCACATCTCTATGGGAAATAATCAGATTTATAATATTTTTTGAAATATGCCCTGGCAGATATTATTCTACTTGCCGGTGAAAAGTCAAACATTATCCCAGTTTGACATGCTGCTTGTGTATTCATTCCCATATCAGCTACAAATAGAAAGTCATCATGTTTTGGTCATGACGAGGAAAAGCACCTGGATAGCTAGTTGGCTACAGCAGGTTCCATTTCACGCCCTTTTTGTGACGAAAAGCGACACTGCAACAATGCGCTCAGCATATAGCTTCTCCGTAGAGAATGGAGTAAGCCATTGGACTAAACCCCATTCAGAGCACCACTTCCCATACTGAGCACAAGGGACCCCCCCGCTGACACAATATAGGGTCGTCAACATCAGAACAGATGTGTGTGAGAGAGGAGAACATTTTCGGGGCCTAGCCCCCTCTGGTCCAGTATTCCACTAAGGTATCCTTCCTTCATTTCTTTGAAGTAATTACTGATTTCACAAGATGCAAGGTTTCCGCCACACCTTGTTCACCGATCCAGTCATATCAGACCACATCAGTGATTACATAGAGAGATTTTTCATGTACTCAAACAAAGTCAGGATTTCATTGTGCAGTCTTCTCACAGGCCCTAGTTATCCTAACCCATACATCTCAACATGAATTTACCCACTTCAACCTTAATGTAACCTGCCTCTGTATTCAGCTGTTTCACTATTGAGGAAACAAGGTTGGGTAATGTGTTTTCTTCCCTGTGAGCTGAGAACTAGGCATACTGTAGGCCTACTTATTAACTTCATATAACCATTTTCTTCTTCTTCCTCAAACGTCACTGGAAAATCCCCTTGAAGGTCATAAAAGCAAACCTTTAAAGGCGGTACGTGTAGGTAGGCCACATGCATCAACCAATTTCAAATCGCTGTGGTATTCTAAAGTAAATTAAGTTAGGCAAGGGTATGAAGAACTTGTCGTTACCCGTTAGGTTTTACAGATTGTTATCCGCTACAGTAATGTAGAGCTGACCCCATTTAGTCCACTGGTTGATAGTTTGGTTGATAGGCTGTTGGTCGACCGAGATTTCTTCAGTTGAGCAGTAGTGAAAACAACAACAAAATCTATATATAGTGTGTACAAGAGACCAGTCTGATTCGTGCATGTCTGAGTGGACTAATCCATTGTGGACGTGGGGATGGTACTCTAAGACATGTGCTACTGAAATTGTACATGGTTATATTACATTAGAACAATTATGCAACACTAATAAAAATTATTTTACAACAAATGCGCTTTCTCCCGCATTGGATAGTGGTCGCTGTCCACGGTTCTGAAAGATCAGAACGCTGTTGAATTTGCATCTTTTCCTAGAACATGTTGCTATGTGCACAATTGCAATGTTAACCAGCATTTTGGTGTTGAGAAGAATGCAGCGGAGGCAGCAGCAGAACGAGTAATAGACAATAAGGCAAAGGCTGTTTTCTCCAAGTAAAGTGAGGAGAGAGTAAACCCCAACTTAATTAGGTGTATAATCAATAGTCTAACTGTTAAATGTGCCTGGCTTTATAAATGATCTATTTATAGTAAGACAGATCCTGCTTCTGTTGCCTGTTTGAGTGTTTGTTTAATAGCCTCCTGATTCCGTGAGCACCAAGCCTCATGGAACGACATGTCATGCAAACAATTTCACAAACTGGGCTGTTTTTAATCTTTGCTTTGCTGTAATAAAGGCCTTAAACGTTTTATCCGTTAGGACAGGCTCTCTGGTATTATTTCATGTATTTAGTGTCGCTTACAATGTTCCAAATCGCCCGAAAAATGTATAAACGATCCGTTTATAAACGAATACAAGCCTGAAAATGTCTAAAGACTGTTGACATCTAGTGGAAGGCATAGGAACTGCAATTTGAGTCCTAAGTCAATGGATACTGTAATGGTATTGAATAGAAAACTACAACAACGAAAAATCCTTCCTGAATGGATTTTTCTCAGGTTTTCGCCTGCCAAATCAGTTCTGTTATACACACAGACATTACTTTAACAGTTTTGCAAACTTTAGAGTGTTTTCTATCCAAATATACTCATTATATGCATAACCTATCTTCTGGGCCCGAGTAAAAGGCCATTTAATTTGGGCATGCTTTCCATCCAAAATTCCAAATGCTGCCCCCTACCTTAGAGAAGTTAATCGGTCGACCTCTAGTTGATTTGGTTAACAGACATAGGATGTGTTTATATCGATTTTTTTGTCAGGGACAGCCCTCTATTACCCAAGGTGCCATTATTAGGACTGTGTGTTTCCAGGCTTTTGCCCTTTGTGCTGGTTGAAAACTCTTGTGATGGAGATGGAGGTAAGAGAGGGGAAACTTAAGAGAGAAACCAGCCAGCATGTCAGTGTGGCCACTCTGTCCCAAGAAGGATTAGCCTGATTATGTCTCTCAAAGACTTTACACGGAAAGGCCACACAGACAGGGCCCATGGTTAGGGACACAAGATTTAAACTGACTACGTTGACGAGGCAAAATACTTGGCCAGCGAGTCCAAATTACTGCCTATTTTGGTGTTTACAAAAGAGTTTCCTGATTTTAGGCTAGGTTGAAGATAAAAGGTTAGGACAATGGGATTCTAATTTCACATAACTCTTTGCAAAATTGGGACCAGCGAATTTGTTTATTTTCAAAACGCTGCCCCACTTTAAGTCTGAGTTATGTCTTAGTATGCAATGCTGAAACAGGCAACCTCAAAAAAAACATGCTTTGTGTAACAGTGCATGTATAAGTTGTGCTGTTGTAATGTTTAGAGAAAGAAATGAGTTTATGGTCTTTCAATCTAAAACACCTCTAAATATGCAGTGTTTGAATAAAATGGAGCCTTTAATTATTTACAGCGGTTGAGGAGGCGTATCACATTGCTCTCATTCTTGTTCAGTCTTGCTGTGGAGATCTGTCGTGCAGTCGCTGAGTGCTGGAAGCCATGTAAAGCTTAGGGGGTTTTGCCACATAGCAGCAATTCACTAGTCAGAGGTAGCCTAACACGGAACTGGAGAGTTAAATAAGCCTGTAATAATTACAACTAAACACAGACAGCAATTTCCTTTTTAAATTCTGAGCTGTGAAGAATATTGCAAGGAGAAAACAGTATAATTAGGCTTATGCAAGTATAGCTTTGCAGTGGGAAAGTTGACAGCACATTTGCGTTTCTAAAAGTATCTAGATGTTCAGTGCCAGACTTCATAAAACTGTCTGCAACGTGGTCTCAGAACATTTCGTAGTATTCTGTACGTAAACCAAGACAATCCAAAGTATATGTTACGTTTCGTATGCATTAAATTTGTGGATGTCCAGCACCCATTTCATATGATCCACTATACAGACACTTACAGTTGACCGGGGCAGCACTAGCAGGGCAGAAATTTTAAACGACTTGTTGGAAAGGTGGCATCCTATGACAGTAACACGTTGAAAGTCACTGACTTCTTCAGTAAGGCCATTCTAGTGCCAGTATTTGTCTATGGAGATTGCATGGCTGTGTTCTCGATTTTATACACCTGTCAGCAACAGGTGTAGGTGAAATG
The DNA here is from genome assembly GCF_018296145.1 of Oncorhynchus tshawytscha. Lineage (NCBI taxonomy): Eukaryota > Metazoa > Chordata > Actinopteri > Salmoniformes > Salmonidae > Oncorhynchus > Oncorhynchus tshawytscha. The sequence goes on from NC_056429.1 coordinate 11,419,253, forward strand.
GCCAAATCCACTATTTAGAAGGGATGTCCACATACTATGTAGAGTATTACGAATTTGCAGAACGTATGATATGTTGCAAATTCCAATTGGTTGGGGCTAACACTAGCTAGGTGGCTAATGATAAAATTTCCTAGGCTAGGGGTTAGGTTAAAGGGTTAAGGTTAGATAACATGCTAAGTAGTTGCAAAATAGCTTTAAAAAATAGTAAGTACACTGAACAAAAAAACGCAACATGCAAGAATTTACCGAGTTACAGTTCATATAAGGAAATCAGTTAATTGAAATAGATTAATTAGGCCCTAATCTAAGAATTTCACATGACTGGGAATACAGATATGCATCTGTTGGTCACAAATAACTTAAAAAAGGTAGGGGCATGGATAAAACTTTTTTTTTTTAAAAGTTAGTATCTGGTGCGACCACCATTTACCTCATGCAGCACGACATATCTTCGCATAGAGTTGGTCAGGCTGTTGATTGTGGCCTGTGGAATGTTGTCCTGCTCCTCTTCAACGGCTGAGCAAAGTTGCTGGATATTGGCAGGAAATGGAACACGCTGCTGTACAAGTCAATCCAGAGCATCCCACACATGCTCAACGGGTGACATGTCTGGTGGGTATGCAGGCCATGGAAGAACTGGGACATATTCAGATTCCAGGAATTGTGTACAGAACACTGTGACATGGGGCTGTGCATTATCATGCTCAAATATGAGGTGGTGGTGGTGAATTAATGGTAAGACAATGGGCCTCAGGATCTCGTCACAGTATCACATTGCCATAGATAAAACGCTATTGTGTTCATTGTTCTTAGTTTATGCCTGCCCATACCATAACCCCACTCCGTTCACAATGTTGACATCAGCAAACCGCTCACCCACACGAAGCCATACACGCCGTCTGCCCGGTACAATTGAAACCAGGATTCATCCATGAAGAGCTGCAGTTGTGAGTCTAGATGGACGTACTTTAACATTTTCTAAAACAAAGTTGGATGCGGCTTATGGTAAAGCAATTAACACATTCCTGTAGTCAGCATGCCAATTGCACGCTCCCTAAAAACTTGCGACATCTGTGGCATTGTGTTGTGACAAAACAGCACATTTTAGAGTGGCCTTTTAATGTCTCCAGCAAAACCTGCACCTGTGTAATGATGTTGCCGTTTAATCAGCTTCTTGATATGCCACACCTTTCAGGTGGATGGATTATCTTGCAACCTTTGGATTGCTAGACGTTCGCGTTTTACGCCCGACCAACCACCCTCCTTTTGTTTTTGCCTTAAGTAACCATACCAAACGTAAAATAATTGGATTGTCCCGGGTTTACTTTTACTATGTTACGTCTAATCTATGATACCAGTCTGTAAAACTACATGTTCGCGCATCCAATTTCTGCTGCCACGGATCAAACCAAGAACTGATTCAGAGACTACCTTTAACCGATATGAAAATGACAGTATTGGCTATCTACTTCTAACATTTTGGCCGTGACACACAACATGGCTAGAAAACACTGTTGCTGCTACTACTACGGAATCGTGTCAAGTCGATAGCCTACTTTGTGCATAGTTTATCCAAACTGTACTCCAACGTTTTAAAAATCCGAAATAAATCTAAAACGTCAAGTATATGCTTAGCAGATTTCTTTTACAACAAAATTATATTTCCCAAATCAGACAGTGAACGTTCCTTTTGCTGTCCCATGGAAAGTTCCACTATAAACCAAGCATGCTGCTGTCATGCGTACCGTCGCGAGCCCACTGCTGCCTTGTCTTCACATTATGGAGAAGGCTCGCAACAAGTATAAATCATTTAAACCTGACAAATTCAAACATATTGTTATTTTACCTTAAAACTTTGCCCACCGCCTGAAGAACCATTTTACAACTTAATCCGCTTTTTGCGTTCCTCTGTGAGTGCATATCCGTATTTTCGCCTGAAATAGAACAGTAATCTCCGACCATACTTGAATGGAAAAACGTTTAAAAACTTCTATCGACTCCGTCGCTCTCGGATGAGGCTCCAAAATTAAACACTTCAACTTTCACTGTACATGAGACCTGAAGAGAAACGTATTTGTGGCTTTCGCAACTGCCAGCCCCCCTTCTCCACTTGCAGCCAATCCGTGGAGAGGAGAGTCCTCGGAGTGCGAAAAAAGAACCCACACAATACTTACGTCACAGCCTTATTATGTAGAGGTGATCCACGGTTGTCACTAGTTACCATAGCCACAAAATCTAAAATGGTCTATATCGTAAAAATGTATCTCCTAATAATTCGAAAGATCGATTAAAAACCTGGTTTTCTGAGCAGATTATGCCTACTTCGATTTAGACTTTTGACTGATTATGATAATCAGAGTAAGGTGTTTACATGACTAATGCCATGCTAGCTGTCTGATTTATGTTCCACAGGCCTCCAATCATCTCACCAGACAGGTTTGCTGCATTGAGAGGCCCAACGCCAGAAGAACGTGCTTAGTGCGTTTAATAGGCTACATGTTGAGACGATAACACCACATTCTTGTGTCTGGCTGAACCTCACTTGGAACTAAACTATGAGGCCGGGAGACGAGCAGTAGATGGACATGTAGCTACTTGACTTCACAACAGGGCTGGTGGTGAGAGACGGTGCTTTGCCACAACAGGGCTGGTGGTGAGAGACGGTGCTTTGCCACAACAGGGCTGGTGGTGAGAGACGGTGCTTTACCACAACAGTGCTGGTGGTGAGAGACGGTGCTTTACCAGAACAGGGCTGGTGGTGAGAGACGGTGCTTTACCACAACAGGGCTGGTGGTGAGAGACGGTGCTTTACCACAACAGGGCTGGTGGTGAGAGACGGTGCTTTACCACAACAGGGCTGCTGGTGTTACTGGTGAGACAGTGAGGCAAACCTCCAAGCCTCCAATCATGGAAAAGGGGATACCTAATCAGTTGTACAACTGAATGCATTCAACTGAATGCGTCTTCCGCATTTAACCCAACCCCTCTGAATCAGAGAGGTGCGGGGGGGCTGCCTTAATCAACATCCACATCTTCAGCGCCCAGGGAACAGTGGGTTAACTGCCTTGCTCAGGGGCAGAATGACACATTTTTACCTTGTCAGCTTGGGGATTCAATCCAGCAACCTTTCAGGAATGAGTGTGAACACGGGAGGTGGTGTTTTTAATAGTTTGGGCCAAAGTCTGAGGTCTAGTTCATAGAGGCATGACAATGTAGACTTGGTTGATATCGATCCTCAACTTTGAGAGTACGAAGACAGTAGAAAAGCAATCTTGAAATAGGCCTACTACAGTAAAAGGTAGTGAGAAGGAGGAAGGTCAGGTTATGACAAATGATCATGAGTTAAAGGGAATACAACAAACTGTTCTCTCCCTACTTTCCTCAGACACGTCTCTCACCATCTCTTTCATTCTCCCTTGCTTTCTTTCTTTTCTCTTCTGAACCCATCTCTTTCTCTCAATTCTCCCCTTTCTCTGGCCAGGACTGGTATCCATTAAAGTATCTCATAGTGCTAATCTACGATCAGCCTCCACATCCATATAATGTAATTCATTATGATCTAAATCTCCTACTCAAGAGATGCTATGTGAATATGGGCCCTAGTCTCTCTCCCTGTCCCCCCCTCTCAGGCTGGACCGGTGGGGTTGCAGCTACAGCTGACTACTGTAGCATGGACACTCACAAAGACACAGTAATCTGGGGGACCTCTGGAGCCCAGATCACTCCCAGTGTGTGTGTCACAGTCTGAGTGTGTAAGTGTCAGAGTATGTCAGGGTCTGGGCTCCAATCATTGTGTGTCAGGGTCAATTCCATTTCCACCAGTCAATTTTTATACGCGTGTGTGTTTGCAAGAGAGAGCCCCTGCGTGTTTATGCGCTGTGAGTTGCTATCTATTCATGTGTGTTTCTGTGACTTTCTGAGAGTGAGAGAGGTGGTCTGATAGGGCCCTGTACAGGTCCATCTGCACACTCAGCCAGCACAACTCCTCTTAAGGCGTCAGTTCAGCTAGCTCACATAATCCCTTAGAAGACTTCCGCTTCACAATTTCACATCTAAGATGTTTGGTGCAGTATTTATTCCTCAAGTGAAAAAATGTGCATGAAAACGATTAGTCTCTCGTTGAATGACAAACACTTCAATGAAGAATCCCTACTGTTGACCAATCACCAACGAAGGGGCATAGACTTTGGCTACTGACTTTGGCTTGCCTCGAGAGAAAAAAAATGTGCGCACAAACAGCTGAAAAAAACCTTGCCGGACACCAAAATGAACAACAACGTCCCAAAATGTCATCATAATATATGTACAAACTGTTTCGGATGGGAAGCATACGGACGCCTTTAGGCACGTCTCCCCGTCTGGCCCAAGCACAGCGCTCACTCTGGGGGAGAGGGGAGGGTGGCTGGGGGGTGGAGCTCTGGTGCTCCAGAGCCTCACTTTGAGTGGCTTCTGCTGTGGTGAGTAGAAAGAGAGAGAAGGGGAAGGAGAGAGGGGAAAGAGGCCAGAACAGGGTAGAGACTTTTCCCAGGAGCTATTTCTAACCTCTGCCTGCCTCTGCCTGGCTCTGGGCTATACTGACCAGAGAGAAAGGGGTGAGAGAGGGGGAGGTAGGGAGGGGGAACAGAGTGAAGGAGAGAGAGACAGAGAAAGAGAGGGGGTGAAGACAGAGACCGGGGTAGGTGGTGAAATTACACTCACAGAAGTTACGTTTACTGTTAATTTTTATTGTTTATTTCACTTCTGTTAATTATCTACTTCACTTGCTTTGGCAATGTTAACATATGTTTCCCATGCCAATAAAGCTTTGAATTGAATTGAGAGAAAGCTACAGTAGTGAGACTGACACTAGGGCCATGAGTGAACAGTCCTACCTGGCTTCGGGCCCTACGTACTTGAGGTGGTGACAAGTGGAAGTAATGGAACTTCCCATAGATTAGCTTACAACTATTAGATCAGAAGGCAGCCATTCAAGATCACTGGACCAAAGCCAGAGCCTCTATTCAGAATTAACTCCATTCAAGACAGTGGGCTCAATCACGCTTCAAAGACAACTTAATGAAGTACAGCAATTCGGTTACTGGATAGTACTAATCCATTATTGTATATGAGCCGATTTGGGTGGAAATTATCCTTATAACTATAAGTAATTAATTGCTGTTGTAGGCAGGCTAATATAGTTAGCACTGGTGTCCTACATCAGGGGTCCCAAACTTTTTCACTCGGGGGGCCCCCTTCCAGCATTGGGAAACATACCACGGCCCCCTGCACACACACGCCACGTTTATTTCTGTGTGCACAAGCACTGTCCATGACACACTGTTCACGCCACTCGTCGGTGGAGTTAATTTTGCAGATTTAAAGATTATTTCCTGCAATTCTACACATTTTGTCATGTGGTGCAAAGAACATTTTGCAGTTTTAAATCAAATGTTCAATTCTGTACATTTCACCATGTCTAATGTGTATTCATGTGATATTTGAGTGATATGTGTTAAAATACCAACAACAACAAAACGTTAGCTGACATGGGCTAGTTGATCTGGACATTTCATACTTTAGCTTTCTAAAGAATGAAATGACTAATATGACAAGAGGAACTGATGATGCACTACCCAATTTTGAAATTGCACCTTATGCATTATACTATTACAACTTTCAAGAGTAAGTTTAAAGCCGGACTGAGTTCCTTTAAAAAGTAAAATAAATGTAAAGAAATTGCGGGGGCCCCGCCGGCCCCTCGCGCCCCACAGTTTGGGAACCACTGTCCGATGTAACCCAACCTCATATAGAGCCTTACAGGAAGAAATCAAACCACTGACTACAGATCCAGCCTACAGGTTGTAATCCTTCACACAAATAAACATCATTCTTACATAGCCAAAGATTTGACCTGAGTGGAAAGTGCGGTCGGACACCCTTCTTCTACCGGACAGAGACAACTATGATTCTTAGCTACTGTTGACGTCTGGGAAGAAGCTGCCAAGAAGCTACAAGACATCACTCACCTCAGTCACCTGGTTTTATCTCAGGCTATAAACATTATCTCACGTTCTCAGCCATTAACTAAATTCCATGGAAGAAACACACATCTAGGCCAAACATTGCACTTGCATAAATCCTATTCTGTATAACAAACACTAAACATTAACTAAATGTCACTGGATTGGTATAAACGATCCTTTGTTTGACATGCTAAGGTCTTCTTCCTAAACATGATGTCACGCCATAGGACTCATACGGCCTAAATCACATTCTGAATCATACAGTGGGCTCCTGAGTGGCGCAGTGGTCTAAGGCACTGCATCTCAGTGCTAGAGGCATCACTACAAACACCCTGGTTCGAATCCAGGCTGTATCACAACCGGCCGTGATTGGGAGTCCCATAATTGTCACAGCGTCGTCCGGGTTTGGCCGGTGTAGGCCGTCATTGTCAATAAGAATTTGTTCTTAACTGACTTGCCTAGTTAAATAAAGTTTAAATAAAAAATATAAACTAACCAATAGGGTGGTGAGAAGATATCTGACCCAGTTTCAGATGGGCAACTTCTAGACTACTTACACCGTCAAAGACAGCTTCCCAGCACACCACAGTGTCCTGCTTTGAGGCCCATATTAAATAAAAACACACGAGGAAGGGGAAAGGAGGAGTAAAAAGGTTGCTCTAAACACTGATGTCAATGGCCAGGTCTGTTGACTCGTTTCTCCAGGAAGGACTTTGGAGTGAGGTATAGTCTAAATCGGATTACTGTTGCTCAATCAACCATCTATTGATATCTATCATCCAACTCGAGAGAGAATGCAAGCGAGATAAAAAGAAAAGGCAGTATGGAAAAATGCTATTAATTTAAAAAATGTAGGCAAACGTCACAGTGACCAGAAAAGGGCTTGGTGGTATGTTCGTCACTGTAAAGAAAACAGTCAAAGTCAGTGAAGAAACTAGTCAATTAGTAGGCCAGAGGTAGACAACTAGATTCAGCCACGGGACGATTTTTGTCGGAGCGGATGGTCGGGATGCTGGAACATAATTCTAAATCATTTGTAGCTCAGTTGGTAGAGCGGGGTGCTTGAAAGGACAGGGTTGCCCACAGGGGACCAGTATGATTTTTATGAAAATGTATTGCTCTCACTGCACTTCTGTAAGTCGCTCTGTAAAATAGCTTCTACTAAATGATTAAAATGTACACTGCAAATTTACTACACGAGTAAATGACAATCATTTCAGACTATCATTACATTGAGAAACAGTCATGTCTCTTGAATATGTTTTGTTGTTGTTGCTGAAATCCTGGTGATTTTACACATTTTCTCTAATCTTTGGGGGGGGCAAAAAAGTACAATTATGTAGTAAGCTATTTAAAATAACTATGAGAAAACATTCATCCATTTTCAAAATGTTCACAAAAAAGGTGTTCTCCACTAGGGCTGTGGCGGTCATTACATTTTGTCGGCCAAAACTTGAAGCTAGTTCGTTCATGGTGTTCAAAACTAAAAGCTAGTTCCTGTTGTCCGCTCCGATACAATACAATTTGCAGCGTTGGCTGGTCCAACGGGTTGGGTGTGAAAGTCAGTGAACGGACCTTCCACCTTTTTAACACCAAGAAAACACAGACTCCTGCCAGCAACAGATGAATCACACAGCAATAGATACGCCTCGGGCCTGGCAAAAGCTCAGTCCACCCTGTCAACCCCACAATATAGCCAAAGGCACTGTAGAATCACCTTGAGTGACTGGGGCATTGACCAATGGACTGGCAGAATTTGGGCGCGGTGTGTGGACTGTGGACTTGGTGTGAGTAGTGTGTGTGTATATGAGAGAGAGTAGTGTGTGTGTACCTTGTGTCAGGTGGGTGTGTGTGTATGGTCTGTGCAAGGCAAATCTGGACAAGAGAACGTGTTAGCAAACACAGCAAAGTAGCAAATCAATGGAAGTGTACCTTTGCGCTGACTGACAGGTCAAATCTTGTTTACTTAACTTGCTCGACCCACTACCCCAAAGATGGCTGTTAAATGAGGGGCTTATGGGTAACGACAAATTGTAATTTGCCATCACAAAACATTTTGACCTCAAGGTAGGTAATTCATTAATTGACTATACAGGTGTATCATTTCTAAAACATAGCATTTTACACATAGCTACTCTTTCCCCTGTATTCCTTCACCTCTCCATGTTGGTCTGTCTTTTACAGACCACTTGGGGGCCTGTATTCCTTCACCTCTCCATGTTGGTCTGTCTTTTACAGACCACTTGGGGGCCTGTATTCCTTCACCTCTCCATGTTGGTCTGTCTTTTACAGACCACTGGGGGCCCGTATTCCTTCACCTCTCCATGTTGGTCTGTCTTTTACAGACCACTGGGGGCCTGTATTCCTTCACCTCTCCATGTTGGTCTGTCTTTTACAGACCACTGGGGGCCCGTATTCCTTCACCTCTCCATGTTGGTCTGTCTTTTACAGACCACTGGGGGCCCGTATTCCTTCACCTCTCCATGTTGCTCTTTTGCAGGCCACTTGGGGGCCCGTATCCATTCTTTTCCTTCTCCTTTCCCTCCATATACTCTACCTCAAGCCCTGCATTCCAGCTGGGGAAGGGCTGCTTGCACCAACATGCCATCCCTCGCTCTACACACAGCCTGGCTAAACAAAGGAAAGACAAAACATAGAGAGACAGACGGGGAGAATAAGATATCATTTCTAAGAACATGGATCCATCGCAAAAGTTGTTTATTTACTTTGGATGGTGTACGTTCCCAGAGTAGAAACATTAAAACCTCTTCAACATTCAACAACTAACTGTGACATTAAAGAAAATTACACAATTACAACCACATTCATAGCCCCATTAAAATCACCAACAAAAACTGAAATGTCAAACCATTCTTGCTAGCTAGTTTTCTAGGATTGCAGCTAGCTCTGAAAGAGGATGTATGAGTGGAAAAGGAAGGGGAAGCTGTAAGTCGCTTTGGATAAGAGCGTCTGATAAATGACTCAAATGTAAATAATGGTTAGAGTTCTGACTGATGAAGGAGAAAGGGGGCAACGACAAGATGGAGCCAGAGTGGATGAGAACTACCAGACCTCCCTCCGTCTGTTTCTATCTACATAGCTACAGTTTGTATTAACTGGATCAGATGAGGTGGAACAGGATGGGAAGGGAGGATGAAGAGTTAGAGGACAGGAAGGAGAAGAGGATGGAGGAGGAGAGGAGGGAAGGGGATGAGAAGAGGACAGCGAGGGTGAAAAGAGGAGAGAGAAGAGATGGACAGTGGTTGAGGGGAAGTGAATGAGGAATGAAAAGTGACAAGAGGGTTAATACAAAACAGAGAGTGAAGGAGGAGAGAGGGAGTGGATTAAAAGAGGAGAGGAGTGAGTGTGTGCAGTAGGAGCAGGGAGGTTGTCACAGCATGCCCTGGCTCAGCGTTCTTTACTGTCCTCCCTACATTCCACAGACAGAGGAGGCCTCAATGTGCTGCCTCAGCCAGAACATCCAGCCCATAACTCACCTTGCTGTCTCCATTTCCACCCATGGGGTTTTCACCCTCTCTCTTCACCTTATTTTTTTATTATCTTGTTCTAACCTCTTTCTCTCCATCATCACTCAGGCCTATCTTATCTTCCTCAACCTCTTCTCTGGGTGGAGAGAATACAGGCTGTGTTTCAGGTGAGAGGTTGGAACGAGAGCTGCACTGCAGGGTCAGGGGCACAAGTGGCCACCAGGACACTGGTCTGAGGTCAGATGGTCATTTATGAGATGGTCTTGATAAGGGTCAAGAAAGTTCAAAAGGTGCACTATGGAGAAATCGCACCGCCATTTCCTGGTTGCTAAAATTCAAATAGTTTGTCTAATTTCAATTTGTGTGACAAAACAAGCAAGTAAAGGGGGGATACCTAGTCAGTTGTACAACTGAATGCATTCAAATGAAATGCGTCTTCCGCATTTAACCCAACCCCTCTGAATTACAGAGGTGAGGTGGCTGCCTTAATTGACATCCATGCCTTCGGCACCCGGGGAACAGTGGGTTAACTGCCTTGCTCAGGGGCAGAACGACAGATTTTTACCTTGTCAGTCGGGGATTCGATCCAGCAACCTTTCGGTTACTGGCCCAACGCTCTAACCACTAGACTCCCGGCATACTGTAGAGAATCATTGTACAATCTAAACCTCTGTGAAATATATTTACCATAACTAAAAATATAGTATTTTCAGCTGTTTGAAGCCGGTGTACAAAACAGGCAAAACAAAACATAACAGGAAGCATAGAATAAGCACATATAGAACATATCTACTGCTTCTTAGACTTGCTTTCAATGAGAATGAGATCTATGTGAATTTGGTCAGGTTGCCCAAAAAGTATACTGCAAGATGTAAGGATGGAATGTGCTGGGGGAGTCAACCTTTGGAATCAGAGAGGGTCAATCTCTGGAATGAGAGCCAAAACTAACACAGGTCAGGTTCATTGCCTGTCTGTCTCTGACATTGGCAGTTAACCCAAGCCTCCTGTCAGTTATGAGATGTAAAGTTCCTGTTAATACATTGAGGTCAGGGCTCTAAATTAAACAAAATATAATTGGTAGCACTGGTGCACACAACTTTAAAAAAGCTAGGAGCGCAACATCAAATTTAGGAGCACCAGAAAATAAGATATATACTATAGGAATTCTTAGCTACATCTGAAGCATGTTGTGCCCTAATATGTAACCGTTAAATAGATTTGTTTAATATGAAGCTAACATGTTGATATAAATATCTGTCATTGAAATTAAAAAGTCATTTGTGGAATATGATGTAAAATCACTATTTTCCCATTGAAATGGATTACATTGTTTAAAGGATACATCAGGATTTTGGCAAGGAGGCCCTTTAACTACTTCCCCAGAGTCCTATGAACTGGTGGATACCATTTTAAATGTCTCTGTGTCCAGTATGAAGGAAGGTGGAGGTAGTTTCAGGAGCCAATGCTAACTAGCGTTACCCATAGACTCAGTCATTGTGATATGTGCTAGCCTGTCTAAATAAAAGTTAAATAAACTGTCATTGGATTGCATTATTGTTATCAATGATATTATGAATAGGAATGGTGTTTACGTCACATACAGTGGGGAGAACAAGTATTTGATACACTGCCGATTTGGCAGGTTTTCCTACTTATAAAGCATGTAGAAGTCTGTAATTTTTATCATAGGTACACTTCAACTGTGAGAGACGGAATGTAAAACAAAAATCCAGAAAATCACATTGTATGATTTTTTTTGTAATTAATTCGCATTTTATTGCATGACATAAGTATTTGATCACCTACCAACCAGTAAGAATTTCGGCTCTATAGAGAGAAATAGTCCTATAATTCCTATAATAACTACAACCTAAAACTTCTTACCTGGGAATATTGACTCATGTTAAAAGAAACCACCAGTTTTCATATGTTCTCATGTTCTGAGCAAGGAACTTAAACGTTAGCTTTTTTACATGGCACATATTGCACTTTTACTTTCTTCTCCAACACTTTGTTTTTGCATTATTTAAACCAAATTGAACATGTTTCATTATTTATTTGAAGCTAAATTCATTTTGATGTATTATATTAAGTTAAAATAAGTGTTCATTCAGTATTGTTGTAATTGTCATTATTACAAATAAATAATTAAAAATATATATATATAAAAAAAATATATATTTTTTTTTATTTTATATATATATATATATACACATTTTTTTTTTTTTTTTAAATCAGCCGATTAATCAGTATCGGCTATTTTTGGTCCTCCAATATTCGGTATCGGCGTTGAAAAATCATTATCGGTCGACCTCTACTGGATATAGTGGTAAAGATACCAGGTGGTCTGGCTGGATATAGTGGTAAAGATACCAGGTGGTTAAGCTGGATATACTGTTGAAGTTACCAGGTGGTTAAGCTGGATATAGTGGTAAAGATACCAGGTGGTTAAGCTGGATATACTGTTGAAGTTACCAGGTGGTTAAGCTGGATATACTGTTGAAGTTACCAGGTGGTTAAGCTGGATATACTGTTGAAGTTACCAGGTGGTTAAACTGGATATACTGTTGAAGTTACCAGGTAGTTAAGCTGGATATACTGTTGAAGTTACCAGGTGGTTAAGCTGGATATACTGTTGAAGTTACCAGGTGGTTAAGCTGGATATACTGTTGAAGTTACCAGGTGGTTAAGCTGGATATACTGTTGAAGTTACCAGGTAGTTAAGCTGGATATACTGTTGAAGTTACCAGGTGGTTAAGCTGGATATACTGTTGAAGTTACCAGGTGGTTAAGCTGGATATACTGTTGAAGTTACCAGGTGGTTAAGCTGGATATACTGTTGAAGTTACCAGGTGGTTAAGCTGGATATACTGTTGAAGTTACCAGGTGGTTAATACTGGATATACTGTTGAAGTTACCAGGTGGTTAAGCTGGAAGTTATATACTGTTGAAGTTACCAGGTGGTTAAGCTGGATATACTGTTGAAGTTTAAGCTGGACCAGGTGGTTAAGCTGGATATACTGTTGAAGTTACCAGGTGGTTAAGCTGGATATACTGTTGAAGTTACCAGGTGGTTAAGCTGGATATACTGTTGAAGTTACCAGGTGGTTAAGCTGGATATACTGTTGAAGTTACCAGGTGGTTAAGCTAGCTATCTAGTTAGTTAACAAACATGACTGTACAAAGTGTGAAACAAATGCGGCTCATTTTAGAACGGCCAGTGACCTGGTTTCTGAATGTAAATTGCAACCCTACAATATGGGTTGCGCCTGTAATATGGGTCAGATCCTTTGAACAGTTTGGTCAAGAAACAAGCAGTTTTCATTGTATAAATGGTGCGAGCATGATGCTAACGAAACAACATTACAGCAAAGATTTAGCATTACAAAAAATGTGTTTATTTTTACTTTTTTACTTCAAAAAGTTTGCACTGGTGCTCCCAAATGAACACTCCACGGGCACAGACAAATATTTAGTTGCATTTTAGAGCCCTGTTTGAGGTTACTTATGATGGGGGTCAGCTTGGCTGATCCTGGATCTGCTCTATTGATCAACTTCTGACTCATCCACTATCAACGCGTAGCACCTCTGGGTTACACAACCACAGCCATTTTGCAACAGAAAACACCAAATACCTCCCGTCAAACAATACTTGTGAAAAAACACTGCTTTGACCTTAATCTCCTCAGACAGGTAGGATGTAAAGGCTGACAAAACAGTAGTGCAAGACATGTTCTCCATCTCTGCTGTGGGTGGTGAGCATAGAGGTAGAAAGAGGGCTCTGGATGGATAGGTGTTTTAGCATGGACAGCATGGACATTGCCATTGAGGGCTATGACGAGCCATTTTGAGGACATTAAAAGTAAGCCATAGTCATCCATCAGAGACGGGCATGTTCACATGACACCAGATGTCCCAGCCCAGCGCCAGCCAGTCAACACAGGTGTGCGCTGTTGCTGTGAGTCACGTTCCTGTTGTCTATGACTGGAGGAGGGAGTCAGTCTGTCTGTGGCTGGTCTGAGGTCAAGTCATACTAACAGTACCAGGCTTTTATCAGTGGAAGGAAATGGGAGTTACAGAAGTACAGATCTGGCAACAGCGTTAAGACAGAAAGGGGAGGATGATTTAGCTAGTCTTTAAAATACTTTACATTGTTATTCCCTCTCTTGCCCGAGGAGCAGTGTATGTGTGTCACTCCTGGTGTTCTGTTCGAGGGAGAGGTTCCCCAATGCCACAGTCTTCCCATTTCTCAGAAGCGCTCTTGAAAACGGCAAGGAGACGAATGTTCTTTTATCAGAAATAATATGATAGGAACCAGTAACCCTGACGACGAAATCAGATGATCATATTAGCATAAACAGAAACTGATCTTGAGACATTTGGCGACCAGGAGGCTGCAGACTTACTGCACCAAGCATGACAGCACTGTTTCACCATGAATGTTCCATTCAGAGGCCAGTGTTGTCTTTAGGAACAATAGCGCCACCTACAGGCAAATGTCTATGCACAGACCCTGTCAGACGCTTATAACTTCAGAGTTATATTTTTCCCATTCTCCATTTCCTAGTATATTTATATAATGAGGGCGTAGATGCTGAAGGATGTTTGTGTTTGTGATGCGTGGGTGAACTCAGTTTCCTGAAACCTGAACCTAACCCACTACTTTCACAGCATCAATTCACAGAGAGAGATACTGCTGGCTCCATATCACGGTTACTATGTACAGAAAAGTAGTATCAAAAAACTATGATCTAAAAAGACACAGGAAGTGAGACAGACTTGCCTTTAAAAGCTGCTGCTGTAACTTTCTCCAGATGCAGCATCACACTACGATTGAAACCAGTGAAGCCTGAACGAATCTAACAGAGCCAGGAGCAGGTGAACTACAGACTACCAGACAGAAGGCCAGGCATTAGAATAGACATCTGAAGATTGGTGTAGCTTAGTAGAACACCACTATCGCCCATCATCATCACCACTATCGTCATCACTCTTCGTATCATCATTGGACATGATAGAGTGAAAAGGGGAGACTGTAGAGGTAGAGGGATGCAATGAGGGAGAGATGGAGGGAGGAGTGGAGAAGAGAAGGGCTTGGTGTAGCAGTTGGGCTAGGGATGAGGGACATGCGATGGAGCAATGGCGGGAGGACTAACGAGCGAGGTAAGGAGGGAGGAACGTGACGAAGGGTGGAGTGAAGGGAGAGAGGAGGCTTGTGTAAGAGATGAGGAGGGGGAGGCGGGAGAGTTGAGGAAAAGAGAGGAGGACTTTATGCAAGGTCAGGAGGGAAAAAGGTAGGTACTAGGTAGACTGTCCCACACCCTGTCCTGTCACCACTAATGTTTTCTCAGGAAGCCAGACAGACAGAGGGAGACTGTGTGAAGGAAGGAAAGGTGGAGGGGTAGATAGAGGGAAGCAGGACTGTGTAAAGGAAAAGGATGGAGGGAGAGAGAGATGGTAGCCGGCGCCGCCCATATTTGCTCAGGACGTGCGTGTGGACAGGGGACAGGCCAGTGGGATACAGCGGGAACAGAGTGGTCTTTTCATGGAGCAGTAAACCTGGTGGACAGAGAGACAGACTGACTCACTGCCAGGTCAGAGTTACTGGGGCTACACAACCAATGTCAGTTCTTCTACGTAGAGTGAAAAAGTAAACAGGTAAATGTTAGTAAGGAGTAATAAAGTAAGAGGCAGAGAGAGGAGGGTTAAGCAGCACGACGGGAGAAACGGACAGCGTGACGGGAGAAACGGACAGCGCGACGCGAGAAACGGACAGCGCGACGCGAGAAACGGACAGCGCGACGCGAGAAACGGACAGCGCGGCGCGAGAAACGGACAGCGCGACGCGAGAAACGGACAGCGCGACGGGAGAAACTGAAAGAATGTGTGAGAAATGAGAAACATCTCATGCATCAAAGAGTCTGAACGTGAAGAGTAATCTTCAAGTTAATCTAAATGTCACACCCCCTTGTTTTCAGGACTGATACTATCTCCTGCAAATGTTGTTCACATTCAACTGACCGCAGTCACGTGTTGTGCCCAAAACATCTACATTTATTACAAACCCCCCCCCCAACTGTCTATTTCTCGATATGTTGTGCAAAGTCTGCTTGAAATAGCCATTCTCATGGTTCATGTGACCAAAAACAACAACAAACATGCAGAGGAAAAGAGCAAAATGGAGAAATAAAAAATAAAGCGTGAGAGCGAGAGAAAAAGAGGGAGACATTGAGGTTAAAAGGCCCACCTCCCTGGAAAGTTGGCCAAACAGAGATATGTAGCCTAAGCTCCATTTTAGCACAGGGCTATTTTACTAGGCAAGTCCTTTAAGAATAAACTCTTATTTATAATGATGGCCTACCCCAGCCAAACCCTAACCCGGCCAACGCTGGGCCAATTGTGTGCCCACCTATGGGACTCCCAATCTCGGCCAGTTGTGACACGGCCTGGAATCGAACCAAGATCTGTAGTGACACCTCTAGCACTGAGATGCATGCCTTAGACCGCTGCGCCACTCAGGAGCCCAACATCTCATTGGGGATGTTTCATCAAAGAGCCTTTCCACACTCTGAAGTCAGGAGGACTTTGCGTTAGGTGGCAGCCAGACTAGTAAAAATACATCTGTAACTACTTGATGAGCATGATGCTGATCATCAATGCCTGGAGAGAATTAGCGGACAAACACACGCGCCAATAGTTAGGAGAGATGTGTGTGCTCATCTTCAAAACAACAACTGCTTGTTCAGACAGGAAAAGTCAGAGAAGAGAAGAGAATGCAAGGCCAGCTGAAAAACTGCCCAATAGGAACATCAAGATCGGTCTGTATGAAGTAGTATAGGTCATCAAATATACTACCTTCCTTCAGACTCGACAAAACAGCAGAAAAGCTTTAGATCTCCCCTGAGACACTACAGCAGCCTGGGGAGAGAAACATGATGCAACCATTACCCTTCATCTGCTATAGCTAACACAACAACATTTAGCTACTAGCCTGCTACAACTAGCACAGCAACAAGAGCTACTAGCCTGCTACAACTAGCACAGCAACAAGCGCTACTAGCCTGCTACAACTAGCACAGCAACAAGCGCTACTAGCCTGCTACAACTAGCACAGCAACAAGAGCTACTAGCCTGCTACAACTAGCACAGCAACAAGAGCTACTAGCCTGCTACAACTAGCACAGCAACAAGAGCTACTAGCCTGCTACAACTAGCACAGCAACAAGAGCTACTAGCCTGCTACAACTACCATAGCAACAAGAGCTACTAGCCTGCTACAACTACCATAGCAACAAGAGCTACTAGCCTGCTACAACTACCATAGCAACAGCTAACCTGCTACCAACACAACTACCACAGGGATGTCAAAATCTATAGTTCAACTTATGAGCCAAACTTCTTCTGTCAAAAGAATGTCATACCAGTGCTAATGAGATTTCTGTCCATTAGCCATGAGGAATTAATACGACTCAATGTACTGCAGTACATGCCTGTCTATCAGGGAAAATCACACTCAACTCACTAACCAGTTGAACAAACCTCTCAAGAATTACTGAAATGTGGCAGATGGCTTGTAGTGCAAGAACTTAACTAGGGTCCTGAGTATTTCCTTGTTCCTTCACAATGTAAACAGATCAGGGAAAGCTGAGGGCCCTATACATAACAGATTGTAACAGTGTTATGGCGAGTGTTTAGACAGAGGAGAATGTTATGATGGAATACAGGACCTAGCTGCACGTTTTCCTCCTGGAGGGCACTGTTGGCAGAGAGACCAGACACACCCTGACCATCTCACAACGGCAAACACCACACACTCCCCTCCTTCCCTCTGCCAGACTGAAGACACACAAACACTCAACAAAAATCAGAAACAGGCAGTTCAACATCGAGAAGACAGAAAAACAATAGTGCAGCCACATGTTCCTGCCTCTTTCTCTCTGACTTTCACACCCAGATGGTGTCGTAATGAGCGAGGGAGGAAGTGGGCGGAAGATGCTCCTATTCATGTTCGAATGGGGAAATAGAGGAATAACGGAGGGGTGAGAGGTCAAATCAATAAGTACCTTCTGTGAGGTGAAGGGAGGAAGCAGTGGCTGACGTCTATGCTCTGACAAATGGCAAGCTCTAGGTTCCTAAGTGTAGACCAATCAAAGGGGTACGTCGTCTACCCCACAGCGAGGGACAAAGTGATACTATGAGCTCATCCTTTTTATGAACCGATGAGATCAGCTGCTAGGCCTAGAACACCCAGGGGAGCGGGGGAACATCAATGACCTCATCCAGCCGCCCAGGTGTAAACAAGCCTGTGATTGGCTGGCTGGCTGGCAGCACCTGGCTGACTCCTGGGGAGGCAGGGGATATGAGCTCCAATTTAATGATTGCGCTCATTAGGTTTCTATGGAACTGCTTTGGGTCCCATGGGCTTGTGATGAAGAGACCTACATAGGCACAGTGCTGTTGGTCTTGAAAAGTCACCTTTCATTCTCTCCTTTCTTCCCTGACCACCAGCTTAGCAATAAAATAATAGGAATAACAGATCGGAATGTTACCTCGGAACATTGCTGTCGTCAGCAAAATCTCTGCCCCCCCTTGTGTCAGTCCACCTCTCAGGTTAGCCTAAACAGCCAGTGTGTGTGACTCATGAATCATAATCATCTCTCAGAGTGGAAGTAGAAGCGAACCACTGTTCTGTGAAGGTGGAAGACATGACGATACTGTCTGTACGTGCAAGAGTGTGCTTCCTGTGCCTCAAACTTTTCCTTCCCTCCATCCTTGGTAGCTGCGCCATTTCAGATGGCTGATAAAACAAATGAGGGGTACAGCTGCCAAGCGCACTGCAGCACCCAGCTATGCAGGCAGGGGTGTGTGTGTGTGTAGAGGGATAGAGAGAAAGTGTGTGGATAGAAAGAAAGCAGTCTGAAGACTTTGAGGGTATGAGGTGAAAATGAGAGCATGAGAGAGTGCGAGAACGAGAGAGTGAGTAAGCAAGAGAGGGAGAGAGAAACCATAGGGGCAGAACATTGTGTATGTGAGGCATTTTAAGGACTTGCCTGCGTGCCTGCCTGCCTACCACCCCACACTCCCTCACTTGCAACAAACTCCATAAACAGGAAGTGATACACCCAGGCACTTCCTGTGTCCCTTATTCTGTGCCTTATGTCCCCAGAGTCCCTTGGGAGAGGCACACAGCTATGGTTTCTGACCCTAACCCTTACTCATAGAGTCTACTACCTTTCATCTCATCCCACTGCAGGAGCCAGAGGAGATGTGGGAGGATGACATTGAATCATCCAGCAGCATTAGCTAGCCACAAAAAGGCCAAGTTTTCATGGAGAGAGAGTGTGTGTGTGTGTGTGCGCTGACGGTGCAGATCTAAATGTGGAGGTAAGGTAAGGTTACAGCAAAACTGTCTCTTCTCTCTCCAAAGGCGGACTGGCCATCTGGCATTTCTGGCAAATGCCAGGTGGGCTGGTCCACTTTTAGCCCAGGGGCCTGTAACTCAGGTTTTTTTGTTGCAAAATTATCATTATCTGGCTAATAATGTGGACATTTAACAACAACAAAAAATGGCCACCGAAGGGGCCCTCCAAAAGAATATAAATAAAAGGTCCGGTGTGTTAGAAATGCAAGGGCCGATTTCTGGTCCCAGCCACCTCTGGCCAGACCCAGGTAGGACTGTGCACACACACTACAAACACTTAGCTGTGCATTACAGTCTAGTGCAGACTGCTAAGTCCAGGTGAAAGCAGAGAAGGACAGGGAGTCTTGTCAGTCTGTCAGCCTCCTTATCTGAACTGGCCAGTAGGACTGGGCAAATCCAGTATGTTACACTGCTTGCATGTGGCTTACAGCACCTCAGACTGAGACCAGAGAGTTTATGGTGCTTCACATGGGGCCAATCTCAATTGATTTTCTTGATTCATACGTCCTTCTCAAAACCCATTGCCTTCCCCTCTGACCTCATCGTCCAATGGGTTTTGAGGAGGTGGTAAGAAGAGAGGACATGAGAAATCAAGGAAAGGCAAATGAGATTCTCCCATGGAGGTCACTCTGCAATCTTGACTCAACAGGAAGGGAAGGAGGAAATGGTTGACAATTGAAGCAGAGTCCTAGTCCCTTCCTCCACTCCTGTATTCTGCCTTCCATTCCTTCTGCAACGGGTTGAGGTACAGAGACTAGAACCTTCTCCACAGTCTGCTGCACGGTCCCCAACCCACACCCCAGGTCCCCAACCCACACCCCAGGTACCCAACCCACACCCGTGGCAAGACAGACAGGGCGTGTGTGTCTGTGCATCATGGTCCATTCAAGCCTATGGTGCAGTCAGTCAGTCACCAGATGACTGTCCCATCAGCAAATATAGGAAAATAGCCATGCCATTATTCAGCTTAAATGGTGGACCTTTTCAAACACTTATACACAAGTAATTTAAAAAAACATTGTCACTTGTGTCGAGGCTTGCCAAGCCAAGTCCAATTGAGCTCTATTTGAGTGACAGACAGGGTTTTAGGCCAGGGGATATGCAGTATGGAGGAGTGAGGTGGTTTAGGACAGTGTACCCCAAACAACACACATTTTTTGTAACCCTGGACAAGCACACCTGATTCAACTTGCCAACTAATCACCAAGCCCTCAATGAGCTGAATGAGCAGTGTTTGTCCAGGGCTATAATGAAACAGGTGTATTGTTGGGGTACTGGAGGACCAGGGTTGGGAAACACTGCTCTAGGTTACTCCAGCCTAGACAGGTACTGGAGGACCAGGGTTGGGAAACACTGCTCTAGGTTACTCCAGTCTAGACAGGTACTGGAGGACCAGGGTTGGGAAACACTGCTCTAGGTTACTCCAGTCTAGACAGGTACTGGAGGACCAGGGTTGGGAAACACTGCTCTAGGTTACTCCAGTCTAGACAGGTACTGGAGGACCAGGGTTGGGAAACACTGCTCTAGGTTACTCCAGTCTAGACAGGTACCAGAGGACCAGGGTTGGGAAACACTGCTCTAGGCTACTCCAGTCTAGACAGGTACTGGAGGACCAGGGTTGGGAAACACTGCTCTAGGCTACTCCAGTCTAGACAGGTACTGGAGGACCAGGGATGGGAAAGGGTTGGTTTAGGAGAACACAGCCCTTGTTGAGCTCTGTCACAGCACTGTAGAATGGGCCAGGCCTGCCAAAGATTTTAAATATCTAATAATATTTAACCTTTATTTAACTAGGCAAGTCAGTGAAGAACAAATTCTTATTTTCAATGACGGCCTAGGAACAGTGGGTTAACTGCCTGTTCAGGGGCAGAACGACAGATTTGTACCTTGTCAGCTCAGGGGTTTGAACTTGCAACCTTCCGGTTACTGGCCCAACGCTCAAACCACAAGGCTACCTGCCTAATGACAGACACATGGCACAAACACACAGACACATTCTCAGAGACCATTATTCTGGTGTCTAGAACCTCAGGTCCTGAATGTTCCAAGCTGTAGTCACTAGTCACCCTCTGCGGCAACAACACAGTGACAGGACAACACTACATTTCCGCATCGCCAAAACACAGACACTCAAATCCTGAGAAGCAAAAACATGTTATAAAACAGCATCTTCATCTCATGTTTTATTACAGTCTGCCTCTCCCCCTCTCTACAACCTTAGAGAGATGACCGTTAGGTCTGGAAATTGCCAGGGACCTCACGATACGATATTATTATGATACTTAGGTGCAGATACAATGTATTGCAATTTTCACAATTCTTTATGTATTGCGATTCGATACTGGGTACTGGGATGTCATTTTGATTTTATGTTGCAAACATATTGCTCACTGTACATCTGCTCCAGAGAGACAGAGCATGAAGAAAATGTTCTGAAAACACGTTGGCTCACTATTTATAAAGATGGAGAACAAGCTATAGGATGACAAATACTCCAGTTTTTATACAGGTACAGCCGACTAGCGCTAGCTAACGCTACCGACAGTAAAAATAAAAATGACAAAAAATAAATAATAATATTGGGATATGTAACTATCGACCCCCCCATCATCATCACTAATGACTGCCCTGCTCTTGACCTCCAGCTGATAACACACACCTCTAGTCTTAGGAGAAAACAGACAGAGGAACCGCTGGGCTAAGCTCCAAAGCAGGTAGGCGTCAGATACAGATAGGCCTACATATGAATGAACTGTGGTGTATAAGGCTAAGGGCTAATTGAAGTGTACCGTTTCTTCTGCATTATGTTAGCCTGCCCTCCAATCACACTGACCCAGTGTTATATCAGTCATGTGAGGAGGGCCCAGGTTAATGACTGTGTGTGTGTGTGTGTGTTTAGGTCAAACAGGGCATCAACTGTTCTACCATCATACAGACCTAAAGCCAAGGCGAAGGTTAAAATAGGCTACAACTCACTGAGAATCTGACTACTCTTGTCTGTGGAGCTGTGTCTGTCCAATACAACAAAAACATGCTTCAGTTCACTTGCTGCTTATAACACATTCCCTTCTCAATCTATCCTCTATGTGTCTCACCCTTACAGTGATCATCTGGCGAGCACCTGTTTTAAACCCAGACTGACAGGAAGCTAATCTGAGAGAAGGGCAAACCACAGGACAAACACACGGTTCAAACAAGCAGGAAAATCATCATGACGCGGGCTGAAAATGTAAGACAGAGTAAAACTTTTGTGGTCAGAGCAGAAAGCAGAGCACACAATGCTACTTTAGTTTTCAGCCATTTCTGTCCGAGAGTTGGGATTGGACTGTGGCTAAAGTCAACAAGGACCTTGTCCATGTGAGTGTTTCCAAAACCAACACTCATCAATCAAACCCACGACAACACCAAACCCCCTGAGTGGCTGACAGAGGTGCCAAGGTAGACAGGAAGTAGTGCCAGAAATAGATCTGATCGGTCACCCAATTAGGCGTCAGCACAGGAGCCAAGTCCCGCCTCAGGACTGGTGATAATTGCCCTGTAAAGAAAAACTACAGTTTCTGGAACTGGGCTGTGCTTTCACAAAGCTACTGTGTGTGTTTTACCTATAGACGTACGCACACACACAGTCATGTGTTTGGACACACATGTGAACAGAAATACAAAGGGCAGGCTGTTCTTCACGCTAGCTAGGTGGAGGGAGCGAATGTAAACAGAGTTCTGAATGGCACAGAGGGTCTGATGGTCTAATCCGATTCAGGTTCAAGTGTGAGTGTGTTAGGTCTGGGCGGTATACCGTATTTGACTATATACCGGTATTGATGCACGGACCGGTTTAGGTTTTGACGTTACCTTGTATAGCAGCATTTCAATGCTTGGTTTGTTAAATGTGTTACCCTCTCTGCCGTGTGAAATAATTTCCTTTTTTTATATAGTTTACTCCATTTTCTACTTGAGTCCTCTGTCTCCCACTCTCTTTCCACATGCACCAAGCCCCGCCACTCAACAAAAGCAGTTTTTGTCTAACCACGAGTCACAACAACCATCTGTAATGACAATCTGCATGGTCAATGCTGCTGGTTTTGGGACAATGATTAAATATAAATCTATGAGCGTTATAGAATTCCTGTTTGCAAACTGCTAGTTTTTCCTTTTCATAGCAAGTTGTGGATAAAATAAATAGTTTTAGCCAATAATGCTAATCGCTAGTTAACCGGCTTGCCAGCTAGCTAGCTAAATGTACTTAGAGCAAACGTAGCTAGCTAGCTAATACAGCCTGATAGCAGTGCTGGTGTAGATCAGCATGTTTGTGCAACTATATATTTTAAATCAAAGTGGAATAAGCAAAGCATGAATATTTTAGCTACAGTAAGAGAAAACATGTAATGTAACATTAATTAGGGTCCACTGGGAAACATGGACCAAACCTTTGGTTCCTACCTTGTCACAATAACTCCTCCCAGGCCTTTTCATTCGTTGTCATGTCAAACATATTCAAAGTGGTCACTTTATTCCATCTTTTGGTTGAAGTTTCATTGAACAGTATACAACATTCAGAATGGACAAAGCCCCATTAAAAACAATTAGAATGTATGTGGTGCCACCCTAGGGTCAAGTATATTTATAACTTTAATTATTTTAAAAACTCAAATACGAAAAATATAGTGATATGATATTATGGCAATATCGTTCAGCCCTAGTGTGCATGTGTTTGAGACGGTTTGGTCCTCACCATTAAACTCTCCATAATGAGCTGATGTTATAGATATATATATATATATATATCTATATATATAGCCGTAGTGCAGCTAAAGTGAGTTCTACAACTACATATAAGGAGGGGGGGGGGGGCCCATCCACCCAGTCTGCCTGATTTAACTCACTCATCTGGTAGCATGATGCTGGGTCGACAACACCCTCTGAACCCTCAAGAGCAGGTAGGAGTAGTGTAAAGTTGCTTCCAGACGCTGCTACAAGGTCTGTTGTATGTTCTCCCGAGTGGTTCAGGTTGTGATTTAGAGAAGCTGAGCTGATACCAGATCTTTGTCCAAAACTGAACGTGGCCCAGGTAACCATGCTATGCTTACTAAGCTAGCTAACATGGCTCAAGTAACCATGCTAACGAAGCAAGAAAAGTAAACAACTTTTTCCCCTCCCAAAACTAGGACCCCTTTAACTGTATGAGAAGGTCAAAGTCTAGCTAGCAGACTACTTCACTCCTCTCCTGTACCAAACAGAAAGGTCTTGGGAAGGAACACATTGACTGTGTGTACAAACAAACAGACGGAGACCATCCGACCGGCCAGCAGGGCAGTGGACGGGAGGTTGGGCTGGCTACATGCCATTCCTCCTCTAACCAGCCTTAAACCTGGGCATACCTTAGTCTCTGGCCCAGTGCCATTCCTCCTCTAACCAGCCTTGACTCCTAACTCACGGAGGCTAAATCACTACATGGCTCTGGATCTGTACCATTCTGCCACAATTAGCTTGCTCCCTTCTCCTCGGTCTTACTAAAGCCAAATCTGTGTCGCTACATCGTCTCCTTCAAACCACATCGCAGAATCAGAAACACAAAGCTACAGAGAAGTTTCAGCTACAGAGAGGCAGGGAGAGGGAGTACAGCACCAAAATTAAAACAAAAAGTTACATCAACACAACCAGGAATAACAACCAACAGCGAGAGAGAGCCATATAGAAAGAGAGCGCAAGATGGAGAGAGAGATAAAGGGGTGAGCAGAGCAAGAGTAGCTAATTACCTATAGAAGAAGCAGTCACAGCAGACCAGGACCCCCATCCAGCTGGTATTAGAGACAGTGGCAGGTCTGTGAGGGTCCCACCCAGGTCTTTCACTCTTCCCTCACTCCTTCTACAGGTGAAGGGGGGACTCTATCCGAGCACACAGCTCCAGAATAGCACCTCCCGTTTTCTCTCTCTCGCTCACATACACTGCGGTAACTGGCTGCTCACGAACTGCGTCCACACACACACACTCTTAGCGGTCCAATCAGCAAACAGGCCACCACTGATGAATGTCCACAGCACGTTACAGACAACCTCTCACAGCAACTTGGAGCCCGTTCAAAGTGTCTTCCTCTCTCTTTCTCGCTAGAACTACTGTTGCCTGCCTCTTTCCTTCCCTCTCCATCCCTCGCTCCCCCTTTCTCTGGCTGGCTCCCACTTGAAAGGAGGGAAGATTAGCTTGGCAAACAGACTCGCATAAACAAACTGCTGACTGCTGGGTAGGACAGGGTGGACTGCGGGAGAGAGAGAGTAAGAGAGAGAGGCACACAGGAAGGGTCTGGGCTCTAGCAAAAATCTCTGCCATCTGTATATCCCAAACAAGGAGTAAACACACTTGACCACACACGCTCAAAACAAATTGGCTGATTTGAGCTAGGCTGGTTATTGAGTGATAAACCTCTGTTAGCTGGCCCATAGCCTGTACTGAAAAACAGAACCTGCAAACCAAGCCTGCCTGTTGAAACTGGGAGATGGTGCCAGGTGTTGCAAAAGAAAAGCTAATGGCAAATGAACAAGAGGGACCAGAACAATTTGGACACACACGTTCACCTGTCATTCTTCCACATAGGGTGGATTAGAATATGCTAGGCTCTGGTCCATGGCCCGTGATGTGAACAGGCAAAAGTGTTGAGGAAGGAGCGCCCTTCTCAAATGGAACAGTAATCTGTGCTGCTCAGTCATGTTGTCAACAAGGCAGCACGTGTATCGTCCAGAAATAAACATCTCTTTTCCAAAAAATGTTAAAATTTTCATTCTTTTCAATGAAAAGGCAGATAAAGCATTATCAAAAGTGATCACTTCTGCATGTGAAAATACATAATCCCACTCATTACTCCACAAACTTAATTATGTCACTTTTGCTTTGAGGCGACTTTGACGTGGGCTTGGAACGCGGCACCTCGCTCACGCCAGGGTTCAAAACACACCCAATTAACTTTCACCTGGTGCAAAACCTGGGCCAGATGAATCTAATCTCCTCATTGATGCATAGGCAGAAAGTGAGAGTGGCTAGAACACCCCCCCCCCCAAGATTGCAGCCAATCACAGAAGAGCTCTGTGACAGTCAGTGCAGGCATACACGATGAAGGACACTCCACTTCTCCCTCCTCCTCTAGCTCACCCTTTCCTTCTTTCGCTCTCATTATTTCTCTGACTTTTTCCATCTCTCTCCAGACTGCAGTGCCCCATTGGGTGAGTGTGAAAAGTGTGTAGACTGAGACAAAGAGATTCACCTCCATAAGGCCATATTGGTTTAGAAGTAGCCTGGAGTTGTGTTGTGATTTAGTTACCAACTCGTTAAAAGGCCCAACGACAAGGTGACACTAATCTCTTCCTGACAAACACACACGACCCAAGCAAGTCTTAAGGTGTCCACATGCTTTCCGGATGAAACAGTTTGTTCATTTTGGACTTCGGTAAGGTTTTTTTTATGGCTGTTCGGGCACATATTCTTCTCGAGTCAAGCCGAAGTCAGTAGCCAAAGTCTATGCCCCCTCGTCTGCGATTGTTCAACAGTAGGGATTCTTCAATGAAGTGCCTGTTGTCATTCAACGAGAAACGACTCACCCTTATGCACAACACTTCCCCACCCTTCCCTCCTCTGTGTTCCTCTTCCTCCTCTCTGTTCTGTTCTTTATCAGATGAAAGATGGGAGAGGTGCCGCAGTAGCACAGCAAAGCACTTTAACAGCCAATGATGTCATATCCCTCCCCCTTTCTTCATCCCTAGCTGCCTGTCACCAAGGGCCTCTGCTGCTACCTCGCTTTGAATTACACCTACCTTCACACGCAAACACACAGTACCTGATTGAGGGAAACAATTGCCCAAACACCCACCTTTCCGTTCTCTTTCCTTCCCTCTATCGCTCCCTCTCTCACACACCCCTTGATTGAGGAGGCAGGGATTGGTCAACAGTAGGGATTCTTAAATTAAGTGTTGTCATTCAACGAGAAACAAGTCGGGAACACGCTATTTTATTTAAATTGATAAATACTGCACCAAACATGTAAAACTGCGTGATTAAGATCTCCCTGGCAAAAACGTTGCAATTAATGACAGATTTGAGGTATCTTAGATTAACTGACTATTTTGAGGAAGTGTATACTGGCTACGGCATCTCAAAATGGACAGACAGTACTATTGCAGCTTTTCTCATTTTTCAAGGTAAGGTCTTAAGCGAGTATGTGAGCACACTCGTTCAGCTAGCCGAACTGAAGCACTCTCTCCTCTGGGTCGGTGTGATACAGTTTGTGTGAGTAGTGGAAGGGCCTGTGGCTGATAACAAGGCCAGTGGGTATAGGGTGCCAGGGGGAGATGGAAGGAAACTGCCATTATATCAACACTAATTTTCAACAATTAAAACTGAGGGCATGCGTGTGTATAAAACACGTGTGTGTGTGGCATGCTTGTTAAACAACAGAGAGAGAGTGTGTGTGTGTGTCAAAACACCCCCAAAAAAGAGAAAAAGACAAGGAACTGGGCATAATAGTTACAAGGGCCAGATTTAAGAATTTAAATTGCAGAAAGTTTGCCTGGTTTAGCAATGAGGAAGACAAAGCACATCTAATCATTAAACTTGTGAGTTGAAGATATACATAATGAGGGAGAGAATGAATTTACATCCCAGGGAGAGGAGAGAGAAAGAACTTGTGGGCTGGGATTCTCATGGCCCTACTAGGCAGTGGGCAATCATGTCAACTGAAAGTGGGTTGAGGAGACACCACACACCACAGGGGAAGATATTTCAGTGGATACTTCTTAATGAAGGGGGAGAGGTGGAGGGGGGTGGAGAAGAGAGGGAGGGGGATGGAGAAGAGAGGGGGTGGAGAAGAGAGGGGGGTGGAGAAGAGGAGGGAGGGGGTGGAGAAGAGGAGGGAGGGGGGGGTGGAGAAGAGGAGGGAGGGGGTGGAGAAGAGAGGGGGGAGGGGGTGGAGAAGAGAGGGAGGGGGTGGAGAAGAGAGGGAGGGGGGTGGAGAAGAGAGGGAGGGGGTGGAGAAGAGAGGGAGGTGGGGTGGAGAAGAGAGGGAGGTGGAGAAGAGAGGGAGGTGGAGAAGAGAGGGAGGGGGTGGAGAAGAGAGGGAGGGGGTGAAGAAGAGAGGGAGGGGGTGGAGAAGAGAGGGAGGGGGTGGAGAAGAGAGGGAGGGGGGGTGGTGGAGAAGAGAGGGAGGGGGTGGAGAAGAGAGGGAGGGGGTGGAGAAGAGAGGGAGGGGGTGGAGAAGAGAGGGGAGGGGGTGGAGAAGAGAGGGAGGGGGTGGAGAAGAGAGGGGGGGTGGAGAAGAGAGGGAGGGGGGGGTGGAGAAGAGAGGGGGGGGTGGAGAAGGGGAGGGGGTGGAGAAGAGAGGGAGGGGGGTGGAGAAGAGAGGGAGGGGGGGGTGGAGAAGAGAGGGAGGGGGGTGGAGAAGGGAGGGAGGGAGGAGAGAGAAACAAGTGTAATAAATACTTGCTTTGGCAATGTAAACATGTTTTCCATGCCAATAAAGCCCTTTGAATTTATTTGAATTGAATTGAGAAAGTAAGATGGGGGGGGTTTACACACAGCGCGCCACCCAATACACGTCGGCATCACAATGGCAAGGGTCTGGGGCCAGAAAATTAGTTTAAGATTGACATCATCAAACCATTATTCGAACGTCAACCACGTCACGTCTGCCGTTCACGAACCCTCAAATGTTTTAAACGCGTATTTTCATTGGCGTGGCAACCGATGCAATAGATAAATAGTCGTTGTTTTAACCATGATCAGTGAGTTTTCAGTGAATCGGGTTGTGAGTGAGAGCAACTACTTCCATCAGCTGCATACATACAGCGTGCGTATCATAACCACGTTTCAATTCAACAATAGAAATGCTCGAAGAGTCACAATCACGACACAAGCATCTGATCATACCGACGACATTAAAGTCACACAATAAACATTGATCAACTGCGTCTGGAAAACTTCACAATGCACTGTTTACGTATACATGTGTCGAATATAGAAAGAAGCCTAACTCGAGTAGTGAATGGATGAAGTAACTTACCTATTCAATGTATAGGAGCCGTTCCGTTTAAACCTCATGCCGGACGATAGGAATCGGATAAAGAAATCCAGAATTGATTACGTTCAGCTTTCGATGCACCTGAAAACGCCCGTGCCTTTGACGGATGTAGACGAGAACAATAAAAACGGAGTTGTCATGCAGACCTCACTCTTCCTTTTACCCTATATCTCTCGATTCTTCCTTCCAAACCTCCGCCCTCTGTTCGGTTCCCCCAGCTTCCGCTGGGCAGGGTTTACAAATCGGGGGGCAAGGATGTCAAAACAAATGCTTAGATGAAACAAAAGAACGATAGCTCATCATTCAGATCGCTACAATTGCAGCAGTGAGGATGTCGGAAAATAATCCGAGCAATGATACCTAGTGTTTCTTTAGATATGATGCCCCTACTTCGTGTACTCAGTAGCCCGCTTAAGTAAATCAGACACGTCACTGACTTTAAAGCTTTTCTATTGTAGTACAATGTACCAAAGCTATATCAATATCTAACATTACTCGCATGATTTGTATATTCCCTACTTCTACCACCGAATATAGACTCCTTTGTCAATCAATGCACACTCAGAAATACATCACCATCTGCTTTCCAGTCATGAAAAATGATTCACAGTGCCTATTATTCATCCTTGCCCGACAGATCCACGGATACAGAGGGGGCAAGCAACATTTCATGTTTCAAGTGCGTTTTATATCTTGCAGGCTATATTTTCCTCCTGTATGCTATAGAGAGGACAGAACACAGACTCCAAGCGAACACTTGTCAGCGTGTGGACTGTGAGACAGATTGAAGCTAAGAATAGACTAAGGAGCCATTAAAGCCTGCTAAATCCACAGCTTCAAGTGTGTGTGTGAGAGAGAGAGTCGGATTCCAGACCTAAGAACATAAGGTAATAGACCTACAGGTCCCTATGAGCAGTACTTGATAGCTAAAATGGTCATTGCTCCATCTTGCCCACTGGTAAACTAGCACCATCCATAACATTTCGGAGCCAAGACGTGTGTGGAGCAGAGGGGGCTGGTGGGAAGAGCTATAGGAGGACATGCTCATTGTAATGGCTAGAGTGGAATTAATGGAATGGAGTCAAACATGTGGTTTCCCTGTATTCGACATGTTTGATACCGTTCCATTCATTACATACCAGCCATTAATGAGCCCGTCCTCCTATAGCTCCTCCCACCAGCCTCCTCTTGTGCAGAGTAAGGACTTGGCCCAGTCTTCAGACTGATCACGTGCTAAGTGAAATGAGGTGACAGTAATCACTAATCAGGGCTGCGCCTGACAACAACAAAAAAATCTTGGTTGACCAAAAGTCGTCTGTGCTTTATATTTGCTACTGCTCGGCTAAAGAAATAACCTTAGTCGACCAACGGCCTATTGACCAAACATTCAACTGATTGGGGTCAGCCCTAGTAATCATATTACCTTGACATAGAAGGGTCAATGAATGACATACAGTGGGGCAAAAAAGTATTTAGTCAGCCACCAATTGTGCAAGTTCTCCCACTTAAAAAGATGAGAGGCCTGTAATTTTCATAGGTACACTTCAACTATGACAGACAAAATGTGAGAGAAAAAATCCAGAAAATCACATTGTAGGATTTTTAATGAATTTATTTGCAAATTATGGTGGAAAATAAGTATTTGGTCACCTACAAACAAGCAAGATTTCTGGCTCTCACAGACCTGTAACTTCTTCTTTAAGAGGCTCCTCTGTCCTCCACTCGTTACCTGTATTAATGGCACCTGTTTGAACTTGTTATCAGTATAAAAGACACCTGTCCACAACCTCAAACAGTCACACTCCAAACTCCACTATGGCCAAGACCAAAGAGCTGTCAAAGGACACCAGAAACAAAATTGTAGACCTGCACCAGGCTGGGAAGACTGAATCTGCAATAGGTAAGCAGCTTGGTTTGAAGAAATCAACTGTGGGAGCAATTATTAGGAAATGGAAGACATACAAGACCACTGATAATCTCCCTCGATCTGGGGCTCCACGCAAGATCTCACACCATGGGGTCAAAATGATCACAAGAACGGTGAGCAAAAATCCCAGAACCACACGGGGGGACCTAGTGAATGACCTGCAGAGAGCTGGGACCAAAGTAACAAAGCCTACCATCAGTAACCCACTATGCCACCAGGGACTCAAATCCTGTAGTGCCAGACGTGTCCCCCTGCTTAAGCCAGTACATGTCCAGGCCCGTCTGAAGTTTGCTAGAGAGCATTTGGATGATCCAGAAGAAGATTGGGAAAATGTCATATGGTCAGATGAAATCAAAATATAACTTTTTGGTAAAAGCTCAACTCGTCGTGTTTGGAAGGCAAAGATTGCGGAGTTGCATCCAAAGAACACCATACCTACTGTGAAGCATGGGGGTGGAAACATCATGCTTTGGGGCTGTTTTTCTGCAAAGGGACCAGGACGACTGATCCGTGTAAAGGAAAGAATGAATGGGGCCATGTATCGTGAGATTTTGAGTGAAAACCTCCTTCCATCAGCAAGGGCATTGAAGATGAAACGTGGCTGGGTCTTTCAGCATGACAATGATCCCAAACACACCGCCCGGGCAACGAAGGAGTGGCTTCGTAAGAAGCATTTCAAGGTCCTGGAGTGGCCTAGCCAGTCTCCAGATCTCAACCACATAGAAAATCTTTGGAGGGAGTTGAAAGTCTGTGTTGCCCAGCAACAGCCCCAAATCATCACTGCTCTAGAGGAGATCTGCATGGAGGGGTGGTCTGGTGGGGTAAGTGTGTGTCAGTCTTTCCTCAACTCTTAACCAAAAGACACTGGCATGCATAGTACTAATATTAGCACAATGACTACAATGAAGAGCAAGACAAGGCCCTCTGTTCTGGGCCAGCTGCAGCTTAACTAGGTCTTTCTGAGCAGCACTTGACCATATGACTGGGTGATAATAAAGAGAAGATAAAACTAGAGCCTACAGGACTTGCTTTGTGGAGTGTGGTGTCAAAAAAGCAGAGCATCTCTTTATTACGGACAGACCTCTCCCCATCTTTACAACCATTGAGTCTATGATTTGACCATGGCAGTTTACAATCTAAGGTAACACTAAGTAATTTAGTCTCCTCAACTTGTTCAACAGTCACAACATTAATTACCAGATTCAGCTGAGGTCTACAACTTAAGGAATGATTTGAACCAAATGCAATGCTCTTAGTTTTAGAGATGTTCAGGACCAGTTAATTACTGACCACCCATTCCAAAAACTCTGTTATAAAGGGTTTCAGTGACTTCATCAGCTGTGGTTGCTGATGTGTGTAAGGTTGAATCATCAGCATACATGGACACACATGCTTTGTTTTATGCCAGTGACAGATCATTGATAAAAATAGAAAAGAGTAGGGGCCTAGAGAGCTGCTTTGCGGTACACCACACTTTACATGTTTGACAATAGAGAAGCTTCCATTAAAGAAAACCCTCAGTTCTATTAGATATATACAGTAGCTCTGAATCCATAATATGGCAGAGGTCAAAAAGCCATTACACATAAGTTCTCAACAATAGGTTTTGGTCAATAATATCAAAGGCGGCACTGAAATCTAACAGTACAGCGCCCACAATCCTCTTACTATCAATTTCTTTCAACCAATCAGTCATTTGTGTCAGTGCAGTACATGTTGAGTGCTCTTCTCTATAAGAATTCTGAAAGTCTGTTGTTAATTTGTTTACAGAGAAATAGCATTGCATTTGCTCCCAAAAAAATCCAACACTTTGCTAAGAGCTGGCAGCAAGCTGATAGGTCTGCTGTTAGAAACAGTAAAGGACACTTTACCACTCTTGGGTAGCGAATTACTTTGGCTTCCCTCCAGGTCTGAGGACAAAGACTTTCCTCTAGGCTCAGATTAAAGATGTGACAGATAGGAGTGGCTATAGAGTCAGCTATTATCCTCAGTAGCTTTCCATCTAAGTTGTCAATGCCAGGAGGTTTGTCATTATTGATTGATAACAATAATTGTTCTACTTCTCCCACACTAACTTTACAAAATTCTAACTTAATGCTCTTCTTTAATTCTTGTTTTATTATGCATGAGTACGATGGCTCACTGTTCGTTGTTTACAGTTCCTGACTAAATTTAACCACTTTGCCAATCATTAAAATAATTGGTTAAAATCTACATTGTTTTGTGATGAATAAGCCATCTGATTTGATGAAGGATGGATTTGAATTTGTCGGTCTGCCCATAATTTCATTTAAAGTACTACAAAGCTTTATACAGAATAATTGATCTTGGCTTCATAATATAGTTTCTATTTTTGTTGTTGAATTTAATCACATTTCTCAATTTTCAGTAAGTCAGATGTGCAGCAAGACTTATTAGCCACTCCTTTTGCCCATCTCTTTGAACCATACAGTTTATCCAGTCCTCATCAATCCATGGAGCCTTAACAGTTCTAACAGTCAGTTTCTTAACAGGTTCATGTTTATCAGTAATTGGAAGAAGCAATTTCATAAATTCATTAAGTGCAGCGTCTGGATGCTCCTAATTAATCACATCAGACCAACAAATATTTTAACATCATCCATATAAGAGTCGCAGCAATTGTTTTTGTATGATCTCTTATGTACTACTTTAGGCCCAGCTTTTAGAATGTAGGCTTTTCTGGATGTAGCCACTATATTGAGATCACTGCATCCAATGGGTACGGAAACAGCTTTAGTACGAAGTTCTACTGTATTAGTAAAAATGTGATCGATAAATGTGGATGATCTTGTTCCCGTAGTGTTTGTAAACACCCTGGTATGTTGATTAATAGCCTGAACCAGTTTACAGGCACTCGTTACAGTGAGAAGCTTCCTCTTGAGTGGACAGCTTGATGAAAACCAGTCAATTTTCAGGTCCCCAAGAAAGTAGACCTCTGTTTACATCACATACACTATTAAGCATTTCACACATATTATTTAGATACTGACTGTTAGCACTTGGTGGCCTATAGCAACACCCCAAAAGAAAAGGCTTTAGATGTGCCACACCACTTCCATAACACTTGACATGAGATCTTCTCTAAGCATTACAGGGATATGGCTCTGAATATATACAGCAACACCTCCCCCATAAGCATTCCTGTCTATTCTATAGATGTTATATCTTTATATTGCTACTACCGTATCAAACTAATTATCTAAGAGGGTCTCAGAAATGGGGGTCTCAAAGAGGGTCTCAGAAATGGCTAATATATTCATTTCATTTGATGTTAGCAAGTTATTGATTGATTAATATGGTCTATTTTCAGCCCTTTCCTGAGTAGCTCATCAGAGATAGACATCACATGGGAAAAGAGCGAAAAAATACATATACTGTATTTAACAGTCAGTTTGTGTGTGTGTGTTCCGAGGTTGAAGCTACAAACACATAGGCGTGGCTCTCATCCCTTCCAGGGTTTTGGGAGGGTGGACAATGAGCCTGTCATAGCAGATGTAAGCAATGTCCCCACGTGCTCTGGCAGCTTTCATGGCTGGGATAAGTTATTTTCTCTTCTGTTGCACAGCTTCAGGATAGTACTCGTTGAGGAAGATATCCTTTCCTCTCAAGTTCTTGGCTCTTTCCAGAGCAGCTACCTTGTCCTTGAACCCCAGGAACTTCACCACTATCGGCCTGGGCCTTTCACACGGGCCAGTGGAGCGTTTCTGTCCTGTGGGGACATTCCACCTCAATCTTCCTGTGGTCAATCTTCAGTTTCCCCGAGATCATTTCCCTCACTTGACCTCAGACTCCGTCCAGGTCTCATGTGTAGATATTGCAATTCCATCCACGACCATGTTGTTCCACCTTATTTGTCCGTCAAGATAATTTGATATCTCCATCATTGCTATAATGGATTCACACACACAGAACTGATGTCCTCTCTCAATGACTTACAGATTGCTGTCATCTTGCCGTTCTCCTGTTTAAACTCATCGAGCTGATTCTGGGAACTACAAACTGTTCTTCAGGTCCTGGACCTCTCTGGTCAGGTCGTCCATTATTTTATTAGTGGACTCCACCAGTATTTGGACACAATACTTAAAGCTATTATATTGTTGTTGTAAAAAGTGCTTGTAGAACTCTTTTAGTTTGTTTTAAAATATCCTAGAGAGAGACACCACCGTTCTCACGGTACTCCTGCCGGCTTTGGTCTTTGTCATGGTAACAATGTAGGTTACGCTGTTACTCCTCGCAATTCCAGACAGGGCAGGTCGCAGGGAAGATTGTTGTTTCCAAACAGCAGGGAGAGTTAGAGGTTACAACAGATCATGTCATACATTTTAAATTGGTAGGAAGTAGAGGTCGACTGATTATGATTTTTCCACGCCGATACCGATTATTGGAGGACCAAAAAAAAGCTGATACCGATTAATCGACAGATTTCTATTTATTTGTAATAATGACAATTACAACAATACTGAATGAACACTTATTTTAACTTAATATAATACATCAATAAAAATCAATTTAGCCTAAAATAAATAATGAAACATGTTCAATTTGGTTTAAATAATGCAAAAACAAAGTGTTGGAGAAGTAAAAGTGCAATAAGTGCCATGTAAAAAAAGCTAACGTTTGAGTTCCTTGCTCAGAACATGAGAACATAAGAAAGTTGGTGGTTCCTTTTAACATGAGATTTCAATATTCCAAGGTAAGAGGTTTTAGATGTATTTATAGGACTATTTCTCTCTCTACCATTTTTTTTATTTCATATATCTTTGACTATTGGATGTTCTTATAGGCACTATAGTATTGCCAGTGTAACAGTATAGCTTCCGCCCCTCTCCTCGCCGCTACCTGGGCTCGAACCAGGGACACATCGACAACAGCCACACTCGAAGCATTGTTACCCATCGCTCCACAAAAGCTGCGGCCCTTGCTAGGCAAGGGGAATAACTACTCCAAGTCTCAGAGCGAGTGACGTTTGAAACGCTATTAGCGCGCACCCCGCTAACTAGCTAGCCATTTCACATCGGTTACACCAGCCATTAGGCTGATAGGCTTGAAGTCATAAAAAGCGCTGTGCTTGCGAAGAGCTGCTGTCAAAACGCACAAAAGTGCTGTTTGAATGAATGCTTACAAGCCTGCTGCTGCCTACCATCGCTCAGTCAGACTGCTCTATCAAATCAGACTTAATTAACACACAAAAAATACAAGCCTTTGGTCATTAATATGGTCGAATCCGGAAACTATCATTTCGAAAACAAAATGTTTATTATTTTAGTGAAATACGGAACATTTCCGTATTTTATCTAACGGATGGCATACCTAAGTCTAAATATTCTTGTTATATTGCACAACCTTCAATGTTATGTCATAATTATGCAAAATTCTGGCAAATTAGTTCGCAATGAGCCAGGCTGCCCAAACTGTTGCATATACCCTGACTCTGTGTCACTTCTCTTGCGTTCATTGCACACAATTTCCCCTGGTTAATATTGCCTTCTAACCTGGATTTCTTTTAGCTAAATATGCAGGTTTAAAAATATATACTTCTGTGTGTTGATTTTAAGAAAGGCATTGGTGTTTATGGTTAGGTACAGTAGTCCAACAATTGTGCTTTTTTCGCAAATGCGCTTTTGTTAAATCATCCCCCAGCGTTGCATCCATTATATGCAACGCAGGACACGCTAGATAAACTAGTTATATCATCAACCATGTGTAGCTATAACTAGTGATTATGATTGATTATTTTTTTCATAAGATAAGTTGCTTGCTAGCATTAAACTTATCTTGGCTTCTACTGCATTCACGTAACAGGCAGTCTCCTTGTGGAGTGCAACGAGAGGCAGGTGGTTACAGCGTTGGACTAGTTAACTGTGAGGTTGCAAGATTGGATCCCCCAAGCTGACAAGGTGAAAATCTGTCATGCTGCCCCTAAACAAGGCAGTTAACCCACCGTTCCTAGGCAGTCATTGAAAATAAGAATGTGTTCTTAACCTCTCTGGGATATGTGGGACGCCAAAAGCCAGGGAAAATGCAGAACGCCAAATTCAAATAAATACTATAAAAATCAAACTTTCATTAAATCACGCATGCAAGATAGCAAATTAAAGCTACACTTGTTGTGATTCCAGCCAACATGTCAGATTTCAAAAAGGCTTTTCGTGACTACATAATATCTCAAAAGTTACCTGTAAACTTTGCCAAAACATTTCAAACTACTTTTGTAATACAACTTTATTACAACGTATTTTTTACGTAAATAATCAAATTGAAGACGGGATGATCTGTGCTCAATACAGGAGGAAAACTAACTGAAGCATGCTTTCTGGTCACACGCCTCTATCTAACAGTACACATGACGTGACCCTCATTCAAGATGGCCGTACTTCTTCATTACACAAAGGAATAACCTCAACCAATTTCTAAAGACTGATGACATCTAGTGGAAGCGATAGGAACTGCAAGAAGGTCATTTAGAAATCTAGATTCCAAATGAAAAACCATTGAAAAGAGAGTGACCTCAACAAAATTTAATCTGAAGGGTTTGTCCTCGGGGTTTTGCCTGCTAAATAAGTTATGTTATACACAGACATGATTCAAACAGTTTTAGAAACTTCAGAGTGTTTTCTATCCAAATCTACTAATATGCATATCTTATCTTCTGGGGATGAGTAGCAGGCAGTTGAATTTGGGCATTTATTTCATCCGGATGTGAAAATACTGCCCCCTGTCACCTTGAAGTTAACTGAATTGCCTAGCTAAATAAAGGTATTAAAAAATAAAATACATTTTTTAAATTTTGATTTGTTACGTAAACTTGAAATCAGCCCTAATTAATCGCCCATTCCGATTAATCGGTCGACCTCTAGTAGGAAGGATTTGAAAGTATTTGAACAGGTACCTGTTCATTCTGAGAATTTCTCTGAGCTGGATGGAGAGAAGGATAAGAGGGAGGAAGGGATGAAGAGAAGGTGGGAATGGATGGATGTGTGGAATAATGTATGGTGACTGGAAAGAGGTGCAGAAAGAGTGAGGTTGATGATGTAATGTCTTTGGCTCTCAGCTGCTCACCACATCTCTGAAAGGCCCTATCATTCGGTGTAGATGTGCACGGTTATTTGAATATTCAAATATCCAAAAGGACCATAGTATTCAAATACTTGTGCGAGTATTCAATGTGCTGAAAGAGCAGTTCTATTTAACACTGAAAAGGCTTCTAAATTAAAATATCCATGTAACATTGTTACTTACAAGGATGTGCCATGACATTTAAAATCATTCATTTAATAAAACAAACTTTTCTATGGAGTTTTTATAACATAAAAAGACCAGTAGCCTTCACGTGTGTAGCTTGTTGTTTATGTTGTTCAATCAGAGGCTCAATCTGTAGAAAGTAGAATGAGTTCACTAATGCAATGCAAGATGTTAGAGAAGGGAGAAGGAGTAGGCTTCAATTAGCAGCCAACAGGTAGGCTGTTGTTTTATCTGAATGCGGAGAAAACGCAGCATGTAGCCTCAATTAGCCTAGCTAGCTACTTTGTAACCCTGGACAAGCACACCTGATCCAACTTGCCAACTAATCATCAAACCCTCAATGAGCTGAATGAGCAGTGTTTGTCCAGGGCTATAATGAAACAGGTGTATTGTTGG
Organism: Oncorhynchus tshawytscha; assembly: GCF_018296145.1. Classification (NCBI taxonomy): domain Eukaryota; kingdom Metazoa; phylum Chordata; class Actinopteri; order Salmoniformes; family Salmonidae; genus Oncorhynchus; species Oncorhynchus tshawytscha. Next base: position 11,457,805 of record NC_056429.1, read on the forward strand.
GGTACTGGAGGACCAGGGTTGGGAAACACTGCTCTAGGTTACTCCAGTCTAGACAGGTACTGGAGGACCAGGGTTGGGAAACACTGCTCTAGGTTACTCCAGTCTAGACAGGTACTGTAAAATGGGATGATAGCATTGTGGCTGCTAGAAGTTAGCTAGTGTTGGCTTTAACAGAGTTGCCTTGGCTATTGCATCTCTCGCTCTCCCTCGGTCTGCTGGCTCCCATCTCACACACTGCCCCCTCCGCAGCTGCAGCAATGCACCAGCCTCTCTCCCCCAACACAGCATGTTAAAAACGTTCATATATTTTTTTAAATATTTTTTTTTTTAAAGATATATATATATATATATATATATATACCATTAATACATGTTTTTCAAATATCCGACAAATTCATGATACTATTTTAATATTGAAATTATTTCAAACCAGTTACGTGTAAGGTTTGTACACCCTAGTAATAAATGGCACCTCCTGTGGAGCAGTGTGTAATAAGCACTGTGTGTGTGTGTGTGTGTGTGTGTGCACGCGTGTGCGCACGCACGCGTGTATGTGTATTCTCTCTCTCTCCTGCACCAGACCGCTTAGGGATGGTTGTAGTGGCTCCAGGGTGGTTTTTTATCAACACAGCTGATCACTCACTCTGCTAGAGCCACACAACTGATCACTCACTCTGCTAGAGCCACACAGCTGATCACTCACTCTGCTAGAGCCACACAGCTGATCACTCACTCTGCTAGAGCCACACAGCTGATCAATCAATCAATCACTCTGCTAGAGCCACACAGCTGATCAATCAATCAATCACTCTGCTAGAGCCACACAGCTGATCAATCAATCAATCACTCGGCTAGTGCCACACTGCAGAGTTATGCAATACTGGCACTGGGGGGGAACTGCAGACACCTTTAGCCAGTCCTTTATTGCGCAACTCTGAACTTAAAACCCTCCCCTTTTCCATCCATCCTGCCATTCCTCCCCCGTTGGTCCCTTTCTCATTCCCTCCAGTCTTGGACTCTGTTCTCCTCCCTCCATCTTTCCATTCATTCTGCCGTTCTCTATCCTTCTCTTCATGCCTTCCTATTTTGACATTCATCCCCAACTTGCATAATTGATCATTTTCATTGGTCTTGGTGTGAGTTTCATAAGAGCAGTATAGTGTGCTTGTATGGTTTCATGCTAATGACCAAGCAGTCAGTGATCCCTTCACCTGTTTACATCATCTTCATGATCATCATCATCATTCCCACCCAGACAGAACTCTCCTCTCTGCCTTCCCCTGTTTTCTAGTAGTTTTGCTACCAAGTCAGAGAAGAAAATGCAGCTTTTTCTGTCCTCTCAGTAACAGCTGCTGGATTCTGGGGCTGAGAAGTTAACAGGCAGAAAGAGAAGGTTTTCAGAAAAGCTTCCAACACCGCAGTGCATAATAACAGTCCCAGTCCTCTCTCTTCCCCCCTCACAGGCTTTCCAGGAATACAGACAATGTGTACAGGCCTAGTCGGATTCTCTGCACCTCAACCCATGTTGGTTGAAGCACTGTCTACCGTCTACTCCTCATGAGAGAACCTCGGACAGGGCTGGATTGGATGCTCCAGTTATGAAAGTCAGTCTTTATTTTACTCACGCCTCCAACCAGGGTTCACATTGCATTATTGACTCAGTGGTGCTGGTCCGTCTGGACGACCAATGGGAATACTTTTAGAAGGGGCGTGCCCACATCCATACCTTCAGTAACACTATTTGGGAGGGTTTTGCTCTGTTATGGTACATCTTGGTATCACCCTCAGGCACCCCTGTAATTCAAATAGTTTAAACGACTACTGACTTTTGGTCGGTTTTAATGTTAATTCCCACCGAGAATGCAATCCAATCTATGAGAGAAATAATCCTTGAAGGGATGAATGAACGGTTTGACTGAGCCCTGCATTGCCTGCCCTATAGGCTCAAACAACAACAACCCTGGGTTTCTCTAGTCTAGACAGCTGCTGGACATGAGAGCTGTGCTCTGGCACCACCCAATGGTTCCAAGTGCTACTGAAATCTATTTTTTCCCGATGGGGGAGAATCTCAATTGCATTACCTTGATTCCTCACGTCCTCTCTCCTCGCCTCCTAAGGAAAAGCTAGTGCAGCTACTGAAGTACCGCCACTGGGGCTGCTATGATCGCTTGTATGTGCTGGAGTTGATGTCATGTGATCAAAGAGATGAGGAACTGGAAGGAGGTGAGGAAAGGAGATGAAATGGCAGGGAGGGAAGAGAGAAGCAGCCATTAATGTCGAGCTGTCTGGTTTGGGCTGGCTGCACAGAGAGAGACATGACAGAGACAGAGGATCTCTGTGTTGACTGGCTGATATGCTGTCTAGTATGCCGACTGGTATTCCTGATATGCACTGGACTTGAACTCATGCGATGAAGGGAAAGAGACAAGTTAAGGAGATGAGCAGAGGAGACAAGGAGCCATAGAAGGAGCCATTGATCCTTTTGTTGCTGAGAATTTCCCTGTGCAAATGAGTTTAATTATTCAAATCAAATTTTCTTGGTCGCATACACATTTTGCAGATGTTGTTGCGGGTGTCAAATCAAATGTTATTTGTCACATACATATGGTTAGCAGATGTTAATGCGAGTGTAGCGAAGTGCTTCTAGTTCCAACAATGCAGTAATAACCAGTGAGTAATCTAACCTAACAATTCCACAACTACTACCTTATACACACAAGTGTAAAGGGATAAAGAATATGTACATAAAGATATGAATGAGTGATGGTACAGAACGGCATAGGCAAGATGCAGTGATGGTATCGAGTACAGTATATACATATGAGATGAGTAATGTAGGGTATGTAAACAAAGTGGCGTAGTTTAAAGTGGCTAGTGATACATGTGTTACATAAAGATTCAGTAGATGTTATAGAGTACAGTATATACATATGAGATGAGTGATGTAGTGTATGTAAACATTATATTAACTGGCATTGTTTAAAGTGGCTAGTGATACATTTTTTACATCAATTTCCATCCATTTCCATTATTAAAGTGAGCTGGAGTTGAGTCCTTATGTTAGCAGCAGCCACTCCATGTTAGTGGTGGCTGTTAAACAGTCTGATGGCCTTGAGATAGAAGCTGTTTTTCAGTCTCACGGTCCCTGCTTTGATGCACCTGTACTGACCTCGCCTTCTGGATGATAGCGGGGTGAACAGGCAGTGGCTCAGGTGGTTGTTGTCCTTGATGATCTTTATGGCCTTCCTGTGACATCGGGTGGTGTAGGTGTCCTGGAGGGCAGGTAGTTTGCCCCCGGTGATGCGTTGTGCAGACCTCACTACCCTCTGGAGAGCCTTACGGTTGTGGGCGGAGCAGTTGCCATACCAGGCGGTGATACAGCCCGACAGGATGCTCTCGATTGTGCATCTGTAGAAGTTTGTGAGTGCTTTTGGTGACAAGCCAAATTTCTTCAGCCTCCTGAGGTTGAAGAGGCGCTGCTGCGCCTTCTTCACCACGCTGTCTGTGTGGGTGGACCAATTCAGTTTGTCCGTGATGTGTACGCCAAGGAACTTAACTTACTACCCTCTCCACTACTGTCCCGCCGATGTGGATAGGGGGGTGCTCCCTCTGCTGTTTCCTGAAGTCCACAATCATCTCCTTTGTTTTGTTGACATTGAGTGTGAGGTTATTTTCCTGACACTACACTCCGGGGGCCCTCACCTCCTCCCTGTAGGCCGTCTCGTCTTTGTTGGTAATCAAGCCTACCACTGGTGTCATCCGCAAACATGATGATTGAGTTGGAGGCGTGCATGGCCACGCAGTCGTGGGTGCACAGGGCGGGGTCGAGACCCAGGGTCTCGAGCTTGATGACGAGTTTGGAGGGTACTATGGTGTTAAATGCTGAGCTGTAGTCGAACAGCATTCTCACATAGGTATTCCTCTTGTCCAGATGGGTTAGGGCAGTGTGCAGTGTGGTTGCGATTGCATCGTCTGTGGACCTATTGGGGCGGTAAGCAAATTGGAGTGGGTCTAGGTAGGTAGGGTGGAGGTGATATGGTCGGTGGTGATATGGTGATATGGTCCTTGACTAGTCTCTCACAGCACTTCATGATGACGGAAGTGAGTGCTACGGGGCAATAGTCGTTTAGCTCAGTTACCTTAGCTTTCTTGGGAACAGGAACAATGGTGGCCCTCTTGAAGCATGTGGGAACAGCAGACTGGGATAAGAATTGATTGAATATGTCCGTAAACACATCAGCCAGCTGGTCTGCTCATGCTCTGAGGACGCGGCTGGGGATGCCGTCTGGGCCTGCAGCCTTGCGAGGGTTACCACATTTAAAATGTTTTACTCAAGTCGGCTGCAGTGAAGGAGAGTCTGCAGGTTTTGGTAGCGGGCCATGTCAGTGGCACTGTATTGTCCTCAAAGCGAGCAAAAAGGTTATTTAGTCTGCCTGGGAGCAAGACATCCTGGTCCGCGACGGGGCTGGTTTTCTTTTTGTAATCCGTGATTGACTGTAGACCCTGCCACATACCTCGTGTCTGAGCGGTTGAATTGCGACTTTACATCGTCTCTATACTGACGCTTAGCTTGTTTGATTGCCTTGCGGAGGGAATAGCTACACTGTTTGTATTCGGTCATGTTTCCGGTCACCTTGCCCTGGTTAAAAGCAGTGGTTCGCGCTTTCAGTTTCGCGCAAATGCTGCCATCAATCCAAACGTTGTCAATGCACTTTCTAATGAACTCTCGTCCAACAACAACATTGACGAATACGCTGATTCGGTGAGCAATGCGGAACATTTCCCAATCCACGTGATCGAAGCAGTCTTGAAGTGTGGAATCAGATTGGTCGGACCAGCGTTGAACAGACCTGAGCGCGGGAGCTTCTTGTTTTAGTCTCTGTCTGTAGGCTGGAAGCAACAAAATGGAGTCGTGGTCAGCTTTTCCGAAAGGAGGGCGTGGGAGGGCCTTATATGCATCGCGGAAGTTAGAATAACTAATAATGATCCAGGGTTTTACCAGCCCTGGTTGCGCAAACGATATGCTGATAGAATTTAGGGAGTCTTGTTTTCAGATTAGCCTTGTTAAAATCCCCAGCTACAATGAATGCAGCCTCAGGATATGTAGTTTCCAGTTTACATAGTCAAATAAAGTTTGTTCAGGGCCATCGATGTGTCTGCTTGGGGGAATATATACGGCTGTGATGATAATCGTAGAGAATTACCTTGGTAGATAATGCGGTCAAAATTTGATTGTGAGGAATTCTAAGTCAGGTGAACAGAAGGACTTGAGTTCCTGTATGTTGTTATGGTCACACCACGTCTCGTTAATCATAAGGCATACCCCCCGTGTAGTGAAATGCTTGTGTTCAAAGTTGCTTAGGGGCCTGAAACAAGGCGGCCATGTCTATCGGTGCCATCTTCTTCTGATTTACAGAAATCCACTGAAAACCCACACTAACACGGAACCCAAACTGGCAGCACACGCGCTCGCACGCCATCGGACATACATTTATTTTGTCCCCCACACCAAATGCGATCACGACACGCAGGTTAAAATTAGAGGTCGACCGATTAATCGGAATGGCCGATTTAATTAGGCCGATTTCAAGTTGCGGAAATCTGTATTTTTGGGCGCCAATTTGAGCGCCAATTTTTTTTATTTATTTATATATACATATTTTTTTATACCTTTATTTAACTAGGCAAGTCAGTTAAAAACCTTAAGTCGACCCCCTACTTTTTCGAACATTCTGTTAAAAATCGCGCAACATTTCGGCGTCCTGCTACTCATGCCAGGAATATAGTATATGCATATGATTAGCATGTGTGGATAGAAAACACTCTCACGTTTCTAAAACTGGTTAAATCACGGCTGTGACTATAACAGAGCGTCTGTTTCATCGAAAAGCGCAAGAAAAACTGATCACTGAAAACTGAAAAAAAATATCCATGCGCCACTTGCATGTATTGTTTAAGGGGCACGAAATTAAATGGGGCCGAGATTGCAAGTCCTACAGCTTCCACACGATGTCGCCAGTCTTGTCAATTGCCTTCTCGTTGTTTCTTGGTCAAACGAGTTAGAGAGACCACTTTCCATCCGGTCTCCGACAGGAAGTTTTGGAAGAGAGATTTGAACATGATTTGAAATCGTGGAGCTATTGAATACACATCGCCTCTGATCAATTTGATAGATTATTAACGTTTACTAATACCTAAAGTTGGATTACAAAAGTATTTCAAGTGTTTTGTGAAAGTTTATCGTCAACTTTTTTAATTTAAAAAAAATGACGTAGTGTTTTGAAACAGTGTTTTTTTCTGAATCACACAGTTTCCATAGATGGATATTTTGGGTATATATGGACCGATTTAATCGAAAAAAAAGACCCAATAGTGATGTTTATGGGACATATAGGAGTGCCAACAAAGAAGCTCGTCCAAGGTAATGAAAGTTTTATTTTATTTCTGCTATTTGTGTAGCGCCGGCTACGCTAATTCTTTTGTTTACGTGGCCTTCAGGTATTTTGGGGTGTTGCATGCTATCAGATAATAGCTTCTCATGCTTTCGCCGAAAAGCATTTTAATAATCTGACTTGTTGGCTAGATTCACAACGAGTGTAGCTTTAATTCAGTACCCTGCATGTGTGTTTTAATGAACGTTTGAGTTTTAACGAGTGCTATTAGCATTTGGCGTAGCGCATTTGCTGATGGCTAGATGGGACGATTGCGTCTCGGGTCGACGCAAGAGGTTAAGAACACATTCTTACTTTCAATGACGGCCTAGGAACGGTGGGTTAACTGCCTTGTTCAGGGGCAGAACAGCAGATTTTCACCTTGTCAGCTCGGGGATCCAATCTTGCAACCTTACAGTTAACTAGTCCAACGCAATAACGACCTGCCTCTCTCTCTCGTTGCACTCCACAAGGAGACTGCCTGTTACGCGAATGCAGTAAGCCAAGGTAAGTTGCTAGCTAGCATTAAACTTCTTATAAAACACAATCATAATCACACATGGTTAATGATATTACTAGATATTATCTAGCGTGTCCTGCATTGCATATAATCTGACTGAGCATACAAGCATACAAGTATCTAAGTATCTGACTGAGCGGAGGTAGGCAGAAGCAGGGGTAAACATTAATTCAAACAGCACTTTGTGCGTTTTGCCAGCAGCTCTTCGTTGTGCGTCAAGCATTGCACTGTTTATGACTTCAAGCCTATCAAATCCCGAGATAAGGCTGGTGTAACCGAAGTGAAATGGCTGGCTAGTTAGCGCACGCTAATAGTGGTTCAAACAAAACTCGCTCTGAGCTTTCCAGTAGTTGTTCCCCTTGCTCTGCATTGGTTTCGATGGTGGCTGTTGTCGTTGTGTTGCTGGTTCGAGCCCAGGGAGGAGCGAGGAGAGGGACGGAAGCTATACTGTTACACTGGCAATACTAAAGTGCCTATAAGATCCTCCAATAGTTGAGGGTTAATGAAATACAAATGGTAGAGGGAAATAGTCCTATAATTCCTATAATAACTACAACCTAAAACTTCTTATCTGGGAATATTGAAGACTCATGTTAAAAGGAACCACCACCTTTCATATGTTCTCATGTTCTGAGCAAGGAACTGAAATGTTAGCTTTCTTACATAGCACATATTGCACTTTTACTTTCTTCTCCAACACTTTGTTTTTGCATTACTTAAACCAAATTGAACATGTTTCATTATTTACTTGAGGCTAAATTGATTTATTGATGTATTATATTAAGTTAAAATAAGTGTTCATTCAGTATTGTTGTAATTGTCATTATTACAAATAAGTAAATTAAAAGAATTTATTTAATTTTTTATTATTTCAAATCGGCATCGGCTTTTTTGGTCCTCCAATAATCGGTATCGGGTTGAAAAATCATAGTCGGTTGACCTCTAGTTAAAATATCAAAATAAACTCTGAACCAATGACATTAATTTGGGGACAGGTCGAAAAGCATTAAACATGTATGGCAATTTAGCTAGTTAGCTTGCACTTGCTAGCTAATTTGTCCTGGGATATAAACATTGAGTTATTTTATCTGAAATGCACAAGGTCCTCTACTCTGACAATTAATCCACACATAAAACAGTCAACTGAATCGTTTCTAGTCATCTCTCCTCCTTCTAGGCTTTTTCATCTTTGAATTTATATGGTGATTGGCATCTACACTTTCATAGTATTACCACGACAAAACAGTTCGTCTTTCAATCACCCACGTGGGTATAACCAATGAGGAGATGGCTTGTGGGTACCCGCTTCTATAAACCAATGAGGAGATGGGAGAGGCAGGACTTGCAGCGCAATCTGCGTCAGAAATAGGAATGACTTCTATTTTAGCTCTTGGCAACACAGATGCTCGTTGGCGCACGCGAGCAGTGTGGGTGCAATAATTGAATAACATGGATTTCTACATTTATTTTGCAACGCTCGCAACGTGTCCGGTCTGGTCAGCATGTAACACACGGTTATATTAACAGCATTGCACTTTTCATGTAGCCTACTTTTGGCCAGATAATAGCCTAACCACCGATCAAGCAACATTATGGACTATTTGCTGTGACAATATTCACTATGTGTACAAAACATTAGGATCACCTTTCTAATATTAAGTTGCACCCCCTTTTGTCCTCAGAACATCCTCAATTTGTCAGGGCATGGACTCTACAAGGTGTTAAAAGCATTCCACAGGGATGCTGGCCCATGTTGACTCCAATGCTTCCCACAGTTGTGTCAAATTGGCAGGATGTCCTTTGGGTGATGGACCATTCTTGATACACACAGGAAACTGTTGAGCGTGAAAAACCCAGCAGCATTGCAGTTCATGACATACTCAAACCGGTCTGCCTGGAACCTACAACCATACCTTGTTCAAAGGCAGTTCAACATTTTATCTGAATGGCACATATACACAATACATGTCTCAATTGTCTCCTCCCCTTTATGTACACTGATTGAAGTGGATTTAACAGGTGACGTCAATAAGGGATCATAGCTTTCACCTGGATTATAATGGAAAGAGCGATGTAGGTCCAATGAAGATCCTACACCTGTAAGTAACCATATTCTGAGGAAACAAAGTCCCACATGTAGTGTCACGTACACTATAGGCCTAAGCATCAGACAGGAAGCAGCAGGCCTAAGCATCAGACAGGAAGCAGCATTGAGGTCAGGTCATGCCAGAGAGAAGTGAATCATCTATCTAATGATAAACTGACAATGTTACAGTAAGGGGCTTTGGGGACATTTCTGCCCCGGCTGGAATTTAAACTAGGGAAAGATTGAAGCACCCTACGATCAAAAGACATCGGAAAAACATTGAAAAATACGTTGAACATACATATTTGTGGTTGGGGTTTGTAAGCCTGTAGCTAGACTTAGCCTGTCTAGAAGGAAATGCTCAACTCCAGCAGTTAGAGCTCAACAGAGAGACGAGGCCAAGTCCCTGACCCAGTGTTCCTCAATGAGAGGAAACGGATGTGGGGTTGTCAGCACCTCCACACACACACCGAACACAGAGCAGGAATGTAAAAAAACAACGACCAAACCTATATAGACATCCTCTTGACCTATAGCGTAAACACATCCATACAGAAATGCTAACATGCGCTTGAAAACACACACAATCGTCTTGCACACAAACACTCACACATACAAAGTGAGAGAAGAAGAGGGTGAGAAGGGGAAAGTGGAGCCTGTTTTTCCATTCCTGATGTTATTGTCTGCATCTGAGCCCAGCGGAGCCCAGCATTTATTGCGTTTACCTCAGAGTATATGTGATGAAGAGGTCATATTAAAAGGCCATGGTAACGAGGCCAGGGAGAGAGCAGCTAAAATGCAATATGTAAGAGGGCGAGTGTATGAGTGTACTTGTGTGTGAGAACAGAACCCAGGCAGTGCGTTTCCCTAGAGAGACCCTGTTGTGTAAGACATCAGTCACTGAGACTTATCAGTGTTCACACACATTTCCTCAAGAGGATATTGTTTGTGTGTGTGTGTGTGTGTGTGTGTGTGTGTGTGAGAGACTCTTCCCTGACAGAGGGGGCTGAAGAGCAGCTCATCAACATGGACCGGAGTCTGCTGATGGAAAGGTTCATTTACATTTTCCGTTGTGTGCCCTAATTAACACGACCCTGCCTGCTCTCCTCTGCCCTTAAAGGGGCGCTATGCAAAAATCACTCTGCCATTTCCTAGTAGATACAATTCAAATAATTTGCCTAATTTCACTTCATGTTACAAAACAAGTGGAGAGAATCATTGTACCATCTAAACCACTGATTTTTTTCTCTCTCCAACAACCAAAAATATAGTATTTTTAGCTGTTTGAAGCTGTTGTACAAAACTGAAAGTAAAAGGTTTAGGGTCAGGGAAATAGCAGACATCAAACAGACATAATTGTTTTCAATGAGAATGTGAGTTATCGATATGTCATTTCTATGTGAATTTGGGCGGGTCACCCAAAAAGGAACACATTGCAGCTTTAAAAGAGCCCTCTCCTCAGAAGAGCCCACATCACACTACACTTCCACTTAGAAGGGATGGACAGCACATATGCCCTATACCTGCCTCCCCTATCTTCCTCTATATGCACACACAGTCCTGTCTGCATATAGGCTACCAGTGGTGTAAAGTACTTAAGTAAAAAAATACTTTAAAGTACTACTAAAGTAGTTTTTGGGATAACTGTACTTTACTTATTTATATTTTTGACAACTTTTACTTCACTACATTTTCCATGACACCCAAAAGTGTCACTTTGAATGCTTAGCAGGACAAAAAAAATGTAATTCACTTATCAAGAGAACATCCCTGGTCATCCCTGCCTTTGTTCTGGCGGACTCACTAAACACAAAGGCTTTGTTTTTAAATTATATCTGAGTGTTGGAGTGTGACCCTGGCTATCCGTAAATAAATAAAAACAAGAAATTGTGCCATCTGGTTTGCTTAACATAAGGATTTTTTATTTATTTGTACTTTTACTTTTGATACTTAAGTATATTTAAAAACAAATACTTTTACTCAAGTAGTATTTTACTGGGTGACTTTCACTTGAGTCCTTTTCTATTAAGGAATATTTACTTTTAATCAAGTATGAGAACTGAGTACCCTTTCCACCACTGTAGGTGTGTGTGTGTGGTTGACAGCAGGAAACAGAGGAGATGTAAGGGCCATGAGACATGCTGCTGGTGCATTACAAGAACCAGTGGGTGTTGTGGGACATATGATTGAACCATATGGACCTGTGTCACAAAATGGCACCCTATTCCCTACATAGTGCACTACTTTTGACCAGGTCTCTATGGGGGAATAGGGAGCCATTTGGGATGTATCCATGGACAGTGATATCCTATGAGTAATCAGAACCTCACTCTTCTGTTTAATCTTCCTGCTCTCGCTCATAATTACTGACTATGCGTACAGGATGCCCTGGCATACCTACAGGGTTCTACAGGGTTGACATGACAACTGCCTGGAACACAGAATGGCATCTACTCTCTTCTCCCCCGCCTCTTTTCTCATCTCATATTGACTGGTAGAGAATGTTTCTTTATCATATGACAGTGGGGTCTGTGTGTGTGGGGGGGAGGAGGAGAGAACCTCATTTATGTCTCTCTTACTGCCATGAATGCCTCTGCTGATCCCACAGCTATTGTAGGCAGCAAGCATGTGCCTATAAACCAGAGTGATACTGTTAGCTCTGAGGTAGTGTATCATAGTAGGAAGTTCACTGTGTGCAGCTCACCCTGCAATAACAACATGAGCATGTCTACCACTGCTAAGCTTCCCAGTAAAGCAATAAAAAAACAGAAGAAAAAGAAGACAAATGCTAAAAATAGCCCACGTTAACATATATAGTTTAAGAAACCAGGTTCATGAAATCAATCATTTGCTAGTAACAGATGACATACATATTCTGACTATCTCTGAAACTCACTTAGATTATACCCTTGATGATACAGTGGTAGCAACACATGGTTATAATGTCTACAGAAAAGACAGAAATGCCAAAGATGAAGGTGTGGCTGTTTATATTCAGAACCACATTCCTGTAAAGCTTAGACAGGATCTCATGTTAAATACTGTTGAAGTAATATGGCTACATCTGCCTCACCTAAAGCCCATTCTGGTGGGAAGCTGCTATAGAACACCAAGTGCTAACAGTTTATCTGGATCACGTGTGAAATGCTTGATAATGTATGTGAGATATCAACAGAATGGTATATTTTCTGGATTATTTAAATATTGACAGGCTTTCATCAGGCTGCCCACTCGAGAAAGCTTCAAACTGTAACTTTGATTTGATTTAGTGCCTGCAATCTGGTTCAGGTTATCAGTCAACCTACCAGGGTAGTTACAAACAGCACAGGAATTAAATTGTCAACATGTATTGATCACATCTTTACTAATGCTGCAGAAATGTGCTTTAAAGCTGTATCCAAATCCATCGGCTGTAGTGATCACAATATAGTAACCATATCTAAGAAAAACTAAGTTCCAAACGCTGGGCCTAATATAGTGTATAAGAGGTCATACAATAAGTTTTGTAGTGATTCCTATGTTGTTGATGTAAAGAATATTTGCTGGTCTGTGGTGTGTAATGAAGAGCAACCAGACGCTGCACTTGACACATTTATGAAATTGATTATCCCAGTGACTAATAGGCATGCACCCATTAAGAATATGACTGTAAAATCTGCTAAATCCCCATGGATTGATGAGGAATTTAAAAAATTGTATGGTTGAGAAGGATGAGGCAAAGGGAATGGCAAAGAAGTCTGGCTGCACAACTGGTTTGCAAACGTACTGAAAATTGAGAAATCATGTGACTAAACTGAATAAAAAGAATAAGAAACTACACAATGTAACAAAGATAAACCACATAAAGAATGATAGTAAAAACCTTTGGAGCACCTTAAATTCAATTTTGGGCAAAAAGGCAAACTCCGCTCCATCATTCATTGAATCAGATGGCTCATTCATCACAAAACCCACTGATATTGCCAACCTCTTGAATATTTTTTTAATTGGCAAGATTAGCAAACTTAAGCAAGACATGCCAGCAACAAACGCTGACACTACGTTTCCAAGTATATCTGACCAAATTCTGAAAGACAAGCACTGGAATTTTGAATTCCGTAAAGTGAGTGTGAAAGAGGTGGAAAAAATGGTTGTCTATTAACAATGACAAGCCACCGGGGTGTGACAACTTGGATGGAAAATTACTGAGGATAATAGCGAACGATATTGCCACTCCTATTTGCCATATCTTCAATTTAAGCCTAGTAGAAAGTATGTGCTCTCAGGCCTGGAGGGAAGCTAAAGTCATTCCGCTACCCAGGAATAGTACAAATTGGTGTTTGTCCAGATACACTGCTATTTTACTGTAAACAAATTGACAACAGACTTCCAGCACGCTTATAGTGAAGGACATTCAACAAGCACAGCACTTACACAAATGACTGATGATTGGCTGAGAGAAATTGATAATACAAATATTGTGGGGGCTGTTTTGTTAGACTTCTTCAGTGCAGCTTTTAACATTATCGATCCTAGTACGCTGCTGGAAAAACCTTGCTATATTGTGGATAAAAGGTTAACTGTCTAACATAACACAGAGGGTGTTCTTTAATGGAAGCCTCTCCAACATTATCCACGTAGAATCAGGAAATCCCCAGGGCAACCTTACTTTTTTCAATCTTTACTAACGAGCTTTGAGTAAAGCCAGTGTGCCTATGTATGCGGATGACTCAACACTATACATGTCATTTACTACAGCGACTGAAATTACTGCAACACTTAGAGTTACAGTTAGTTTCAGAATGGGTGGCAAGGAATAAGTTATTCCTAAATATTTCAAAAACTAAAAGCATTGTATTTGGGACAAATCATTCACTAAACCTCAACAAAATATTGTAATGAATAATGTGGAAATAGAGTTCAGGTAACTAAACTGCTTGGAGTAAACCTGTATTGTAAACTATCATGGTCAAAACAATGATACAACAGTAGCTAAGATGGTGAGAAGTCTGTCCATAATAAAGCGCTGCTCTGCCTTCTTAACAACACTATCAACAAGGCAGGTCCTACAGGCCCTGGTTTTGTCACACCTGGACTACTGTTCAGTCGTGTGGTCAGGTGCCACAAAGAGGGAATTGCAATTGGCTCAAACAGGGCAGCGCGGCTTCCTCACTACCTGTATTTGCGAGAGATTTTGACATGTTGAATGCACCGAGCTGTCTGTTTGAACTACTCGGACACCCACGCATACCCCACAAGACATGCCACCAGAGGTCTCTACACGGTCCACAAGTCCAGAACAGACTATGGAAGGCGCACAGTACTACATAAAGCCATGACTACATTCCACATCAAGTAACTCATGCAAGCAGTAAAACTAGATTTAAAAAACAGAAAAATACACCTTATGGAACAGCGGAGACTGTGAAGCAACACAAACGTAGGCACAGACACATGCATACAAACACAAAATAACATGTGCACTAAACACACACGTACACATGGATTTTGTGTTGTAGAGATGTGGTAGTAGAGTAGGGGCCAGAGGCCACACACTTAATGTGTTGTGAAACCTGTTGAGAATGTCATGTAATGTTTTTTAAAAATGGTATAACTGCCTTAATGATGCTGGATCCCAGGAAGAGTAGCTGCTGCCTTGGCAGGAACTAATGGGGAGGGAGATAATACGTACTGACTTGACTGTCTCATAGAGGTTGGCAAAAAGACACACGCCGACAAGCACGCACAGCATGCACACATACCTACCCACCCACACACCTACTAGACCTTAAGCCGATACCGATTAAATACCGATTTATATATATATATATATATATATTTGTAATAATGACAATTACAACAATACTGAATGAACATTTATTTTAATGTAATATAATACATCAATAAAATCAATTTAGTCTCAAATAGATAATGAAACATGTTCAATTTGGTTTAAATAATGTAAAAACAAAGTGTTGGAGAAGAAAGTAAAAGTGCAATATTTGCCATGTAAAAAAGCTAACGTTTAAGTTCCTTGCTCAGAACATGAGAACATATGAAAGCTGGTGGTTCCTTTTAACACGAGTCTTCAATATTCCCAGGTAAGAAGTTTTAGGTTGTAGTTATTATAGGACTCTCTCTCTCTATACCATTTGTATTTGATATACCTTTGACTTTTGGATGTTCTAATAGGTACTTTAGTGTTGCCAGCCTAATCTCGGGGGTTGATAGGCTTGAAGTCATAAACAGCGCAATGCTTGAAGCACAGGGAATTGCTGCTGGCAAATGCAGGAAAGTGCTGCTTGAATGAATGCTTATGAGCCTGCTGCTGCCTACCAATGCTCAGTCAGACTGCTCTATCAAATATCAAATCATAGAATTTAATTATAATATAATAACACACAGAAATAGGAGCCTTAGGTCAATAATATGGTAGAATCCGAAAACTGTAATTTCGAAAACAAAACGTTTATTCTTTCAGTGAAATACGTAACCGTTCCGTATTTTATCTAAAGGGTGGCATCCCTAAGTCTAAATATTGCTGTTGCATTGCACAACCTTCAATGTTATGACATAATTATGTACAATTCTGGCAAATTAATTACGGTCTTTGTTAGGAAGAAATGGTCTTCACACTGTTCGCCACGAGCCAGGCCCAAACTGCATCAATTATATGCAACGCAGGACAAGCTAGATGATGAACTAGCAATATTATCAACCATGTGTAGTTAACTAGTGATTATGTTAAGATTGATAGTTTTTTTATAAGACAAGTGTAATGCTAGCTAGCAACTTACCTTGGCTCCTTGCTGCACTCGCGTAACAGGTCGTCAGCCTTCCATGCAATCTCCTTCCTCGTGGCGTGCAATGTGCCATGATCAGTGTCCAAAAATGCTGATTACCGATTGTTATGAAAACTTGAAATCGGCCCTAATTAAATCTGCCATTCCAATTAATCGGTCGATCTCTAACACCTACACACACACCCACCTACCTACCCACACACCCACCCACACACTTCCCGGTCAAGTTCAAACCAGGCGGCCAGGATGGGCCGGTCACAGACCCATGATGACATCACAGTCAGTTTCCTGTCCACTGCAGCTATACAGTAAGTCCACTGCAGCTACTGTATACAGGATGTGGACTGGGGGGCTCCTCCTTCACTCCTATCCTCTAAACCAGTGGTCACCAAGGCATCTCCAAGGCATTCCTAGTCCATCACCCTACATTTCTTTAAAAACCCAGACGAATAAGCCTAGCGTTCCTTTTGTTTGTATTGTTTTTATTTGTTTTGTGCCGTTTGCGCTGGGTGCACTTGATTCAGTATCTCTAGCGCTGGGAAGGGAAAGTGTTTTCATTTTGAATCATTTAATGTGTCTGAAGGTAGAACTCCGTCTATACAAGTAAGTTCATGTTTAAGTTGTTATTCAGCACTGTCAACACTTTGTTTCATAAGCCATGAAATTCCACTCACGCTACAACCAGCACAGCAGCTGTAATGAATGAGTACAGCAAAGTGTTTCCATAAGCCTGCATTGTTATTATTAGCTGCTTGGACCGCCTGGACATCTACACCACCCGATGTCACAGGAAGGCCAAAAAGATCAAGGACATCAACCACCCGAGCCACCGCCTGTTCACCCCGCTATCATCCAGAAGGTGAGGTCAGTACAGGTGCATCAAAGCTGGGACCGACTGTTAAACAGCCATCAATGGCACATTAGAGGCTGCTGCCTATAGGCGTAGACTAGGAATCACTGGCCACTTTAAGGAATGGAACACTAGTCACTTTAATAATGTTTACATATCTTGCATTACTCCTCTCATGTCTATACACTGTTTTATATACTATATCTTAGTCTGTTCCGCCCTGCCATCTCTCGTCCAAATGTGTATATATATAGTCTTAATTCATTCCTTACTTAGATTTACATGTATTTTGGGTATATGTTGTGAAACTGTTAGATATTACTTGTTAGCTATAACTGCACCGTCGGAGATAGAAGCACAAGTATTTCACTACACCCGCAATAACATCTGCTAATCACGTGTATGTGACCAATAACATTTGATTTGTGTATTCTTTAAGTAATGAGGAATATTTCGCTTTCTTTGGTCATAGGAGTAACAACATCCATTGGTGCATGAGGCAGAAATAATGCACTGCGACTTGAGATTCGCCATCAGCTGGAAGACTGTGTCTTCTTTTCTCAGAGGAGGGAGGGAGAGAGAAAGGATGGTGTGTCAGGTGACAGGCAGCCTTACAGCTGCTCCCCCCCTCCCCTCAGACTGACCATCAGATGCTGCCATCAGCCCCCCAAAAAAAAAGCTAGTGATTATGCCTCACAATACAACAAAGTATCTATTACCAGTGTGATATAATTTCTAATTAATAAAATATAATTTCTAAATGGTCGTAGAACAGCAACATTGGAAGGGAAATTCAAGCATAGCCAATATGCAGTGATAATGTATTGGGCCTACTGCACAAATCTCATTGCTACAGTACTGTTTTATAATTGGTTAATGTTGCACAGGCGTACGTTTTTTAAGTAATGTTTAAAAATAAATCTGAGCGGTAGATCTCGGCTTGCATTTTGACTCAGAAACAGTTGGTGACCACTACTCTAAATGTCACTCTCCTTCCTTCCTGCTCTTTCCTGACCTCTGTCTACCGCTCGCCCATCTCCATCACTGACTTTCAATTGTCTGTCTCGCCTCCTTTTTCCTCCCCTCCTTTCCAGTCTCCACCACTCTTTTGTCATGTTCTGTCCGCTCTTCTCCTCTCTCTCAGCATGCACTGGACAGAGGCCCTGTAATCCCATTAAGAGAGGGAGAGCCACTGGCTGGCTGGCCGGACGCGCGCGCGCGCACACACACACACCAGAGAAAACAGTGCTTTAGAAGAGTCTTCCTGTCTGATACAACACACAGTTCTTTCATCCGTTTACAGTTTAAACCAGACTTAACCCACAGGCCTCAACCACCAAGGACAAACCCTGGGTTATTACAGTTTAAACCAGACTAAATCCACAGGCCTCAACCACCAAGGACAAACCCTGGGTTATTACAGTTTAAACCAGACTAAATCCACAGGCCTCAACCACCAAGGACAAACCCTGGGTTATTACAGTTTAAACCAGACTAAATCCACAGGCCTCAACCACCAAGGACAAACCCTGGGTTATTACAGTTTAAACCAGACTTAACCCACAGGCCTCAACCACCAAGGACAAACCCTGGGTTATTACAGTTTAAACCAGACTTAACCCACAGGCCTCAACCACCAAGGACAAACCCTGGGTTATTACAGTTTAAACCAGACTAAATCCACAGGCCTCAACCACCAAGGACAAACCCTGGGTTATTACAGTTTAAACCAGACTTAACCCACAGGCCTCAACCACCAAGGACAAACCCTGGGTTATTACAGTTTAAACCAGCATAAATCCGCTGGCCTCAACCACCAAGGACAAACCCTGACTTTAGCACTAACACCATGACTATCTACTCTCCCCCTCCCTGTCAATCCCCTCCTCTCTACAGGAAGTGTGGCAGGACAAAATATAGGTCACCCGGCCACACACAGTCACCACTGCACAGAAGACCTACAGCAAACCTGACAGGACAAGAATAGCGGTCACACACAGAGACACACACACACACAGACACAGAGACAGTCACACAGCCACACACAGAGACAGACAGTCACACAGCCACACACAGAGACAGACACAGTCACACACAGAGACAGACACAGTCACACACAGAGACAGACACAGTCACACACAGAGACAGACACAGTCACACACAGAGACAGACACAGACACACACAGAGACAGACACACACAGAGACAGACACAGTCACACACAGAGACAGACACAGTCACAGACACAGTCACAGACACAGTCACAGACACAGTCACACACAGAGACAGACACAGTCACACACAGAGACAGACACAGTCACACACAGAGACAGACACACACAGAGACAGACACAGTCACACACAGAGACAGACACAGTCACACACAGAGAGACAGACAGAATAAAGGTTACAAAAAATAATCACAAAAACACACTCTTATCTAGGTGGGTGAGGGCAGTGTGGAGTGCAATTGAGATTGCGTCTTCTATGGATCTGTTAGGGCAGTATGCAAATTGGAGTGGGTCCAGGGTGTCTGGGATGATGGAGTTGATGTGTGCCATAACCAGCCTTTCAATGTGACCCTTCACCACCCATTAATAAGGTTTGATTATAGAACCTGTTGTGACCTATCACCATCCATCATTGGAGTTTGGGAGGTCCCCCCCAGCGTTATGAGACAGTCAACATCGTCAAAGCACGGTCACTCCTAAAACCTATTCTAAACAGAAAGGGAAAACACAGAAACAACACACACAATTTTTTGTTTTTAATATTATGGGTTGTCTGGGGGATAGGGTGGTTTAGGATTGGTGGGGTGGTTTCCCCTTGACTGACTGACAGACAGACAGACAGACAGACAGACAGACACATGCATATTCGGTAAAAGCCAAAGTGCAGTCATTCTGGTATGACTTTCATTTCTGCGCCTCACCCTGCCTGAGAGGGAGATATGGAGGGAAGGAGAGAGGGAGAAAAATGATCTCAAGAGACCCCCGAGAGAGTGCAGTGCTGTCTAACCAGGTGTGTGTGTGTGTGTACCCTAGGCCATTTACCTCAGACAAGGGCTCAAAAGAACCTTTCTATCGTTTTCCATTTCCTTCTAATAGCCTTACAATAGCCTTACACAGTATCTAGGCCTGGGGTCACAGGGTTCAACCCTCTATTCGTTCTCCTGTTTCAACTCACTTCTGTGGAAAATGCTAGTGGAGAAGAGCTAGCTGTAGCTAGCTGTAGCTTAACTGTGACAACACCTTCCATGACACCTGAAGGAACGGTTGCCCCACAGCCTGTGGTGTGCTGTGCCAAGCAGACTGTGCTGATCTTTGCATGCCTTTGCTGCTGTCAGATGCCCTTAAGTGATGCCTCAGTCGTTGACTGCAGCAAAACCAAGTCAAAGCCACTAGACTGAAATGCTACTTAATGAAGTGGCTGAACATTACGTGGGGAGGAAAGCTGGCAAAGAAGGGAATTCGTGCCCATTCCCAGTTTTCCCAAATGAGAACTTACCCCTCCCCTCCGCTCTCTCCTCCCCTCGCTCCTTTCTTCTGCTAACCACAGCTCCGCTAGCTAGCATATAGTTGCCCCTGGCTAACCCCAGCTCCACTAGCTAGCATATAGTTGCCCATGGCTAACACCCAGTGATGCTAGCTAGGCTCGAATTGCCCCTGGCTAACCCCAGTGATGCTAGCTAGGCTCTAGTTGCCCCAGGCTAACCCCAGTGATATTAGCTTGGCTCTGGTTGTTGCCCCACTGGCTGCTGTATGAACATGGCCGCTGTTCTCTGCTCAGTGCTGAGCAGCCTAGCATCTACAACAGCCTAGCCAGCAAACATCTCCACACATCAGTGTTCTATCAAAGAAAGAGAGCGAGAGAGAGAGCAAGAAAGAGCAAAAAAAAAAAAAAAGAGCAAGAAAGAGAGCGAGCGAGAAATAGAGCGAGCGAGCAAGAAAGAGCGAACAAGAAAGAGAGCAAGAGAGAGCAAGAAAGGGAGCGAGGGAGCGAGTGAGCGTGAACGAGAGCGAGCGTGCGAGAAAAAGAGCAAAAAAGAGAGCGAGAGAGCGAGAGGGCAAGAAAGAGCAAGCATAAAAGAGAGCGAGCAGACAGGTCTTACAGTAAGCTGTGTGTTCTCGGATCAATTCTAATATCCTCGTAACTGACTTAAGACGCCACACACCCCCTCATGGAGAAGGACCTGGTGTGTAGGAGTCAGAAAGCATATTAGAACAAGCTTAACAAAGAGAAAGAGAGTGAAATAACATTGTGGAGGAGACAGAGTTGACTCGGGGTCAAAAAAATGTTCTGTTAGTCCCTGTTCCATCCAGCCTGGAGAATGCAGCGATTATGTCTCCTGATCAGGACATACAGTTGAAGTCGGAGGTTTACATACACCATTGCCATATACATTTAATTCCCTGTCTTAGGTCAGTTAGTCTCTGTCTTAGTCACCACTTAATTTTAAGAATATTAAATGTCAGAATAATAGTAGAGTGATTTAATTCAGCTTTTATTTCTTTCATCACATTCCCAGTGGATCAGAAGTTTACATACACTCAATTAGTATTTGGTAACATTGCCTTTAAATTGTTTAACTTGGGTCAAACGTTTCGGGTAGCCTTCCACAAGCTTCCTACAATAAGATGGGTGAATTTTGGCCCATTCCTCCTGACAGAGCTGGTGTAACTGAGCCAGGTTTGTAGGCCTCCTTGCTCACACACGTTTTATCAGTTCTGCCCACATATTTTCTATAGGATTGAGGTCAGGGCCACTCCAATACCTTGATTTTGTTGTCCTAAAGACATTTTGTCACAACTTTGGAAGTATGCTTGGGGTCATTGTCCATTTGGAAGACCCATTTGCGACCAAGCTTTAACTTCCTGACTGATGTCTTGAGATGTTGCTTCAATTTATCCACACCAATTACCCCTCCTCATGATGCCATCTATTTTGTGAGGTGCATCAGTCCCTCCTGCAGCAAAACACCCCGAAAACATGATGCTGCCACCCCCGTGCTTCACGGTTGGGATGGTGTTCTTTCGGCTTGCATGCCTCCCCCTTTTTCCTCCAAACATAACGATGGTCATTATGTCCAAACAGTATTATTTTTGTTTCATCAGACCAGAGGACATTTCTCCAAAAAGTATGATCTCTGTCCCCATGTGCAGTGCAAACCGTAGTCTGGCAATTTTATGGCGGTTTTGAGCAGTGACATTTTACTTGCAGAGCGGCCTTTCAGGTTATGTCGATATATGACTCATTTTTACTGTGGATATAGATACTTTTGTACCGGTTTCCTCCAGCATCTTCACAGTGAAATGCTTACTTGCAGACTCTAACCAATAGTGCAAAAAAAGGTATTAGGTGAATAACTGTTGGGAAAATTACTTGTGTCATGCACAAAGTAGATGTACTAACCGAACTTGCCAAAACTATAGTTTGTTAATTAACAAGAAATTTGTGGAGTTGTTGAAAAATTAGTTTTAATGACTCCAACCTAAGTCTATATAAACTTCTGACTTCAACTGTATATAATTCAGCTCTAGAACTACACAGCAAATTCTCCAGTGTTAAATCAACACTGAGTGTTGAATAACAGTGGTCCATTGTCTATACGGGTCCAACCTTTTCAGTGTTAAATTAACACATTGCTTAGCCACATTTGCATATTTCCCAGAGTGCCTTGCCTTTCGAGTGAATTGGAAAATTATCACCCATGACTGTATTTGTTAGTGACAGAATCATGGTTGTTGAATTCATCCATTTTCAGTCCTGTGGCCTTCAACAACTGAGAACCAAAGCAAATATGTTAGCATTTAAACAAAATTATTTAATATAATAGCACATGTATTTCATAAGGCCTCATTTTGAGGTCCTAGTTTTACCCTGATACAGTGGCCTGAAACTCATGGTTTACAGGACACATCAGGCCTGCAAGTCACATTATGCTGGCTTGCAAAGTGATGTGTGATTCTTATTGGAATCCAGCCAGAGTGGGGATATCCAACATTTGGCATTTGTATTCACCCACAACCTGCATTCAGAATGACTGCCGGGTTGGGAAGACTAAGACAAGAGAATACCTAAACCATTTAAACTGAAACAACCGTTTCAGTATTGGGTGCAATCAGTCCAAGTAAAAGATTGGATTTGTTTAGAAAATGTATGTTATTGATATGAGTAGCACACGATTAATCAATCAATCAATGTATATGCAAAAACATAAATAATGAAAAAAACAATAATAAAAATCAACAAGCAATAGAGCATGCTGGGAAATATGATAATGTAGGTGTGGTTTGGTTTAATGATGGTTATTAACATCAACACTGGGATAGGGCTGGGCAATATGGCCAAAAAATCATATAAAATTTATAGGTGACTCACGATATACAGTACCAGTCAAAAGTTTGGACACACCTACTCATTCCAGAATTTTTCTTTATTTTTACTATTTTCTACATTGTAAAATAATAGTAAGACATCAAAACTATGAAATAACACATATGGAATCATGTAGTAAGCAATAAATTGTTGAAGAAATCAAAATACATTTTAGATTTGATATTCTTCAAAGTAGTAACCCTTTGCACACTCGTGGTATACTCTCAACCAGCTTCATGAGGTAGTCACCAGGAATGCATTTCAATTAACTTCTTGGATATAGGGGGCGCTCTTAATTTGTGGATAAAAAAAACATTCCCGTTTTAAACAAGATATTTTGTCACGAAAAGATGCTCGACTATGCATATAATTGACAGCTTTGGAAAGAAAACACTCTGACGTTTCCAAAACTGCAAAGATATTGTCTGTGAGTGCCACAGAACTAATGCTACAGGCAAAACCAAGATCAAATTTCATACAGGAAGTGCCCCAGATTTTGAATGCGCTGTGTTCCAATGTCTCCTTATATGGCTGTGTATGGGTCACGAATGAGCTTAGACTTTGTCGTTTCCCCAAGGTGTCGACAGCATCGTGACGTATTTGTAGGCAAATCATTGGAAGATTGACCTTAAGAGACTACATCTACCAGGTGGCCGCTTGGTGTCCTCCGTTGCAATTATTGCGTAACCTCCAGCTGCGTGTATTTTTTGTTTGCTTCGAGGAGAAACACAGCTGCCACGAATGATTTATCATCGAATAGATATGTGAAAAACACCTTGAGGATTGATTCTAAACAACGTTTGCCATGTTTCTGTCAATATTATGGAGTTAATTTGGTAAAAAGTTCGGCGTTGTAGACTGCATTTTCTGATTTTTTTCTTAGCCAAACGTGATGAACAAAACGGAGCGATTTCTCCTACACAAATAATCTTTTTGGAAAAAATGAAAATTTGCTATCTAACTGAAAGTCTCCTCATTCAAAGGTAAATGATTTTATTTGAATGCTTTTCTTGTTTTTGTGAAAATGTTGCCTGCTGAATGCTAGGCTTAATGCTATGCTAGCTATCAATACTCTTACACAAATGCTTGTGTAGCTATGGTTGAAAAGCATATTTTGAAAATCTGAGATGACAGTGTTGTTAACAAAAGGCTAAGCTTGTGAGTGAATATATTTCTTTCATTTCATTTGCGATTTTCATGAATAGTTAACGTTGCGTTATGGTAATGAGCTTGAGGCTATAATTACGCTCCCGGATACGGGATTGCTTGACGCAAGAAGTTAACAGGTGTGTGTTGTTAAAAATTGAATTTTTTCCTTCTTAATGCGTTTGAGCCAATCAGTTGTTGTGACAAGGTAAGGGTTGTATACAGAAGATTGCTCATGTGAGCTGCCAAATAGGGCTAAGAAAAACAACAGTTCATCATTACTTTAAGACATGAAGGTCAATCCGCAAAATTTCAAGAACTTTGAAAGTTTCTTCAAGTGCAGTCTCAAAAACCATCAAGCGCTATGATGAAACTGGTTCTCATGAGGACCGCCACAGGAAAGAAAGATCCAGAGTTACCAGAGGATAAGTTCATTAGAGTTACCAGCCTCAGAAATTGCTGCCCAAATAAATGCTTCAAAGAGTTCACATCTCAACATCAACTGTTCAGAGGAGACTGCGTGAATCAGGCCTTCATGGTTGAATTGCTGCAAAGAAACCACTACTAAAGGACACCAATAAGAAGAAGAGACTTACTTGAGCCAAGAAACACAAGCAATGTACATTAGACCGGTGGAAATCTATCCTTTGGTCTGATGAGTCCAAATGAGATTTTTGGTTCCACTGCTGGTGACACTGTCTGTGATTTATTTAGAATTCAAGGAACACTTGACCAGCATGGCTACCACAGCATTCTGCTGCGATACACCATCCCATCTGGTTTGCGCTTAGTGGGACTAACATATTTTTTTTTCCCAACAGGACAATGACACAACACACCTCCAGGCTGTGTAAGGGCTATTTTACAAAGAAGGAGAAAGTTGGAGTACTGCATCAGATGACCTGGCCTCCACAATCACCTGACCTCAACCCAAATGAGATGATTTGAGATGACTTGGACCGCAGAGTGAAGGAAAACAAGTACTCAGCATTTGTGGGAACTCCTTCAAGATGGTTAGAAAAGCATTCCAGGTGAAGCTGGTTGAGAGAATGCCAAGAGTGTGCAAAGCTGTCATGAAGGCAAAGGGTTACTACCTTGAAGAATCAAAAATATATTTGGAATTGTCCAACACTTTTATGGATAGTACATGATTCCATATGTGTTATTTCATAGTTGTGATGTCTTCACTATTATTCTACAATGTAGAAAATAGTAAAAACAAAGAAAAACCCTTGAATGAGTAGGTGTCCAAACTTTTGACTGGTACTGTATATCTCTATATTTTGTATGATTTCTCTAAATAAGCATTGTTGTACAATTAAAAGGTCAAATACACTGTATTTTAACCAGTCAGCAATAATCTAATGAATTCAGGGTTTGTGAAGTTATACCTAGTTTAAATATAAGCCTTCCACAAACATCAGACCCACTAATCATTTAATTAGTTTAACAAAATAGCGTAATTATAGATTTTTTTGCAATAATCACTGATCTAGCTTTCAAGTCTAGCTATGAAAATGTCCTTTTCTGTTACAAATTATACGGGTCCAATTATACGCATCCTTTTGTCTGTATCCAACTGTTTGAACAGCATGTTACACGGAACCCAAACTGGCTGCGTGAGTGCATACGTGTATTTTGTCCACCCACACCAAATGCGATCATGACATGCAGGTTAAAATATCAAAACAAATTCTGAACCAATTACATTAATTTGGGGACAGGTCGAAAAGCATTAAACATTTATGGCAATTTAGCTAGCTAGCTTGCTTGCACTTGCTAGCTAATTTGTCCTATTTAGCTAGCTTGCTGTTACTAGCTAATTTGTCCTGGGATATAAACATTGAGTTATTTTACCTGAAATGCACAACATCCTCTACTCCGACCATTAGTTCACACATAAAACGGTGAACCGAATTGTTTATAATCATCTCTCTTCCTTCTAGGCATTTTTTCACTTGACTTTATATTTCAATTGCAACTTTCATAAATTCGGTGCATTACTGACCTTGTATAACCAATGAGGAGATGGCAGTGGGTACCTGCTTCTATAAACCAATGAGGAGATGGGAGAGGCAGGACTTGCAGCGCGATCTGCGTCACAAATAGAACTGACTTCTATTTTAGCCCTTGGCAACGCAGACGCTCGTTAGCGAGGGCGAGCAGTGTGGGTGCAATAATTGAATAATATAGATTTCTAAATGTATTTTGCAACGCGAGCGCTGTAGTCAGCCTGTTAGCCTGTCCACTTAGTTCAGATGTTGAAATCAAGTGGCCTACCTTATTTCTCAGAATGAAAATGAGTTGCCAATTCCTGATATAATTGTTTTATTTTATGCTTATTGAACATTTATTAAACACAGACATTCTTGTACACCAATGCTACACATGACCAACTGAGCATTCATTTTCCAGAATCAATGTTCATTGATACTCTCGTTTTAGTAGTGTCTGCTCTGCGCGCAACTTGAGTAGTTGAGACATAAAAGGGCATAGTTAGAAACGTTAACTTGTCCTCTATTACAGTAAAATAACGTCTCAATGTGTTTCAGTGTCCATATGACCCATTCTGTTGGACCAAACCTCAAATGCAAATAATGAGTTGAAAGCACTTGTCAGAGAGGAAGATGTGATCTCTCAACTGTTGGCGTGAGAGGCAGGGGAAGGGCTTGGTGCACGTTTAAACCATAGAGGAAGAGGCGAAGCAAGAGGTTTCACTCCCCCTAAAATCAGTACAAAAATAAGTAAATGTGTTTCTATGAGTTTATTTTGGACCTACTGTGAGCTTGTCGCCTGCCTTTCCATCTTTAGGACAACAACTCCCATTGTTAGGGTGGAGACGTGCATCTAATCATTATATACAGATCTCCGGTATAAATGGGAAGGTACACACAGCACAGAGGAGCGAAGGAGACGAGACCAAAAATACAACATGAGAACAAGCAGACAAACGCTCATAAAACAAAAACAACAAAACCTTGATTTTTGCGATACAAACATTTGGAATATCGTGTAAAAACAAATTCATTCATTAAATTAATTTGATATATCGCACAGCACTACACTGGGCTTCTTTTACATAGCTGACTTAATTTAACACTCACTTCTGGTGTTCATTTAACACCAGAATCAACACTAGGTAATACTGGCCAATTTGCTGTGTATATCTTCAGCTCTAGCAGAGAACTCACTCACACTGCTGCGGTGTGTGTGCGCGGGCTAGCGTGCGTGTGTGTGTGTGGTGTGTGAGATGGTACAGATAAAGCACCAGGGTTGAGATGAGGACATGGCTGCGAATGAGCATTGACGTCAGCTATGAAGTGTACCAGGACATTTAGATAACTTTCTATGAATACACACCATGAGTCAAATGTAAAAAGAGGTAGTACATACATAAAACAGAAACACACAAACAGGTATACAGTAGGTCTACTCAAACAATACCTATACAAAAGTATGTGGACACCCCTTCAAATGAGTGGATTGGACTATTTCAGCCACAGCCACTGCTGACAGATGTATAAAATCAAGCACAAAGCCATGCAATCTCCATAGACAAACATTGGAAGTAGAATGGCCTTACTGAAGAGCTCATTGACTTTCAATGTGGCACTGTCATAGGATGCAGTGCATCAGATTTCTGCCCTGCAACAGCTGCCCCAGTCAACTGTAAGTGCTGTTATTGTGAAGTGGAAACGTCTAGGAGCAACAATGGCTCAGCCGCGAATAATGGTCTGGGGCTGTTTTTCATGGTTCTGGCCCCTTCGTTCCGGTGAAGGGAAATCTTAACGCTACAGCATAAAATTACATTCTAGACGATTCTGTGTTTCCAAATTTGTGGCAACAGTTTGAGGAAGGCCCTTTCTGTTTCAGCATGGCAATGTCCTTGTGCACAAAGTGAGGTCCATACAGAAATGGTTTGTTGAGATCGGTGTGGAAGAACTTGACTGGCCTGCACAGAGCCCTGACCTACAATCCATCGAACACCTTTGCGATGAATTGGAACGCCAACTGCGAGCCAGGCCTAATCGGCCAACATCAGTGACCGACCTCACTAATGCTCTTGTGGCTGAATGGAAGCAAGTCTCCAGCAGTGTCTTCCCAGAAGAGTAGAAGCAAAGGGGGACCAACTCCATATTAATGCCCATGATTTTGGAATGAGATGTTTAACAAGTAGGTGTCCACATACTGGTCATGTAGTGTATTTCTAAAACACACACATACTGTATACACAGACAATGAAACACACACGCACACACAACATTTGGCTGTGTAACTATGGTGTGAGTGACGATGCTTTAATAAATAACCAGACCCGGCCCTGTGTGTAATGTGAGTTTATATTTAGCTCTATGAATCTCCCCTCCAGTCATTTCAGCTGCCCATTGGCCAGAGGTCATGTGACTCATCAGCAGCAGCATCATCATCATCATCATCATCATCGTCGTTATTATTAGGTGTACAGCTCGCCTCCAGAAGCACATGGTCGCCCGCTGGTTATCCAGTCTCACATGACTCCAATCTAACCACGAAGGGTAAGCATGTGCTAGCCCAGTCAGATTCCAAATCAAACCTTTCAACATATGATGCCTATTCATGTGGCTGAGTTTGTGAAATATTTGATGTTATCAGGAGCATTGTTCCCATGTTCTACAGAGCCTATGGAGACAAGAACTGTCTCCATGTGTGTCTGCCACAGGCTGATGTCGGTATTGGAAAATATCTAGTCTGTGTTTGAATCATTTCCATCCACTTACCTACTCAAATAAAGACAGACGCACCACTAAGTGCATCCTGCCGGGCTGTTTCACCGCCTGATAAAACAACTGCACAGTCCACAATCTCCGGGCTCTCCAGAGGGTGGTGCAGCCAGCCCAACGTATCACTGGGGGTCCACTGCCTGCCCTCCAGGACATATCCAGCACCCGGAAGTCAAAGGAAGGCTAAGAAGATCATCAAGAACCTCAACTACCCGAGCCACAGCCTTTTCACCCCGCTACCATCTAGCAGGCAGAGACCATACAGGTGCATCAAAGCTGGGAAAGAGAGACTGAAAAACAGCTTATATATCTCCAGGCCATCAGACTTAAATAGTCGCCACTAGCCGGCATCCACCCAGTACAATGCCCTGAACTTAGTAACTGTTCCTAGCCGGCATACACCCAGTACAATGCCCTGAACTTAGTAACTGTTCCTAATGCCCTGAACTTAGTAACTGTTCCTAGCCTACCACCCGGTATCCCTGAACTTAGTAACTGTTCAGTACACCCGGTACAATGCCCTGAACTTAGTAACTATTCCTAGCTTAGTAACTATTCCTAGCTACCACCCGGTACAATGCCCTGAACTTAGTAACTGTTCCTAGCTGGCTACCACCTGGTACAATGCCCTGAACTTAGTAACTGTTCCTAGCTGGCTACCACCTGGTACAATGCCCTGAACTTAGTAACTGTTCCTAGCCGGCTACCACCTGGTACAATGCCCTGAACTTAGTAACTGTTCCTAGCCGGCTACCACCTGGTACTCTCCCCTGCCCCTTAGGGACTGCTGCCCTATGTACACAGTCATTTAACACTGGCCACTTTAATAATGTTTACATACTGTTTTACCCACTTCATATGTATATAATGTATTCTAGTCAAGTCTCATCCTATATAACTACTACTGTACACACCTTTCCTATTCATATACTGTCCACACTGTCTATACAAGCCATCATATACATATATATTGATATTTCGGACTGTGACATTGTTCGTTCTTATATTTCTTGATTTATTAATTAATATTTTGGGGATGTGTGTATTGTTTAGTTTGGTATCACTGTTGGAGCTAGAAACATAAGCATTTCGCTGCACTGATATCATCTGCAAAATGTGTACGCGACCAATACAATTTTACTTGAAAGCCATTGTTCAGGTCATGCACCCTAAAGTTAACACCATTTAGGAGTCATTTTTCTCTCTCGCTCCCTCCCTCATGCTTTTCAATGATGGATTGGTAATGCATGAGGGATTAAACACCTGTCCATTTCAAAGGGGTACATTCAGTCATGGGACCAACATACACAAGAATACGCAAAAACACAATGACACCCCGATCATCTACCAACCTTGTGAATGTCCGACAACAAGCCGTTGCACAATGCCTAGATGGACACACACAGTGGTGGAAAAAGTACCCCAATTGTCATACTTAAATAAAAGTAAAGATACCTTCATAGAAAATTACTCAAGTAAAAGTCAACCAGTAAAATACTACTTGAGTAAAAGTCTAAAAGTATTTGGTTTTAAATATACTTAAGTATCAAAAATAGAAATAATTTCAAATTCTTTATACTAAGCAAACCAGACAGTACCATTTTTTTTTTTTTTTTTTTATTTACAGATAGCCAGGGGCACGCACCCACACTTAGACATAATTTACAAACGAAGCATGTGTTTAGTGGGTCAGCCAGATCCTAGGCAGTAGGGATGACCAGGGATGTTCTCTTGATAAGTGTGTGAATTAGACCATTTTCCTGTCCTGCTAGGCATTCAAGATATAACGAGTACCTTTGGGTGTCAGGGAATATGTACGGCGTAAAAAGTACAGAGTTTTCTTTATTAATGTAGTGAAGTGAAAGTAAGTAAGTTGACAAAAATATAAATAGTAAAGTACAGATGCCCCAAAAACCTACTTAAGTAGTACTTAAGTATTTTTACTACACCACTGCACACACACACACACACGTTGTCTTTGACATCATCATTCCGACCACGACACATCAAAGTGACCTATTAGCTCTGGCATTTATTACTGCACCAATCAATGACCTGGTGGACAAGCTCAGCTTTACTCACTCCAGCTTTCACCTATCAACAACTCCCATATCGTCTTATATCTATCCATTTTGTCATGGTCCTGTCAACCTTTTCTTTATCACTTCATCTCTCCCCCATTAGGGGTTCTCATATCACGCTCTTTTTCCCTCCATCATTAAGTTTTTAATCCCTCCATCATAACAACGAGAGCATCTCTAAGCTACAGGGCTGTTTTGCTAGCACCGACGAGAATATGTTGTTTCGGGAGTCATCCGATGGTATTGAGGAGTTTACCACATCAGTAAACCTACTTCATTAATAAGTGCATCGATGACATCATCCATACAGTGACCGTAAGTACATATCCCAACCAGAAGCCATGGATTACAGGCAACATTCATACTGAGCAAACGGCTAGAGCTGCCGCTTTCAAGGAGCGGGACACTAACCCGGACGCTTATAAGAAATCCCACTGCGCCTGTCAACGAACCATCACACAGGTAAAGCATCAATACAGGACTAAGATCGAATTGTACTACACCGGCACTGACGCTCATCGGATGTGGGAGGGTTTGCAAACTACAACGGATTACACAGGGAAATCCAGCCATGAGCTGCCCAGTAACGCAAGCTACCAGATGAGCTAAATGCCTTCTATACTCGCATCAAGGCAAGCAACACTGAAACATGCGTAGAGCACCAGCTGTTCGGGACGACTGTGTGATCACGCTCTCCGTTGCGAGTAAGACCTTTAAACAGGTCAACATTCATAAGGACGCAGGGCCAGATGGATTACCAGGACACGTACTCAGAGCATGCGCTGACCAGCTGGCAAGTGTCTTCACTGACATTTTCAACCTGACACAGTCTGTCACACCTACATGTTTCAAGCAGACCACCATAGTCCCTGTGCCTAAGAATGCCAAGGTAACCTGTCTAAATGAATCTCGCCCTGTAGCACTCACATCTGCTGCTATGCTTTGAAAGGCGGGTCATGGCTCATATCAACACCATAATCCCAGACACCCTGACACCCACTCCAATTCGCCATAATCCCAGACACTCACTCCAATTCACTTACCACCCCAACAGATCCACAGATTATGCAATCTCTATTGCACTCCACACTGCCCATTCTCACTTGGACAAAAGGAACACCTACGTGAGAATGCTGTTCAGCATTCAACATCATAGTGCCCACAAGCTCATCACTAAGCTAGGAACCCTGGGTCTGAACACCTCCCTCTGCAACTGGATCCTGGACTTCCTGACGGGGCACCCCAAGGTGGTCAGGGTAGGCAACAACACATCCGCCACGCTGATCCTCAACACGGGGGCCCCTCAGTGGGGCGTGCTTAGTTCCCTCCTGTACTCCCTGTTCACCCACGACTCCAATACCATCGTTATGTTTGCCGATGACATGATGGTGGTAGGCCTGATCACCAACGATGAAGAGACAGCCTATAGGGAGGAGGTCATAGACCTGGCAGTGTGATGTCAGGACAACAACCCCTCCCTCAACGTCAGAAAGACAAAGGAGCTGATCACGAACTACAGGAAACGAAGGGCCGAGCACGCCCCCATTCACATCGATAGAGCTGAAGTGGAGTGGGTCACAGTCGTGGAGGGCACAACAACACCTCTTCACAAACCTCTTCCCCCTCAGGAGGCTGAAAATATTTGTCATTGGCCCTCAGATCCTCAAAAAGTTCTAAAGCTGCACCAGAGAGCATCTTGACTGGCTACATCACCACTTGGTATGGCAGCTGCTTGGCTTCCGACTGCAAGGTGCCACAGAGGGTAGTACGTATGGCCCAGTAAATCACTGGGGCGGAGCTCCCTGCCATCCAGGACCTTTATACCAGACAATGTCAGAGGAAGGCCCAAAAAATGTCAAAGACTCCAGTCACCCAATTCATAGATTGTTCTCTCTGCAACCACATGGCAAGCAGTATGGATGCACCAAGTCTTGAACCAAAAGGATCCTGATCAGCTTCCACCCCCAAGCCATAAGTCTGTTAAATAGTTAGTTCAATCGTTAGTTAACCAAATAGCTAACCGGACTCTCTTTTCTGACTCATCACACACGCTGCATCTACTGTTAATTATCTGTCACTTTATTCCTAGTTATATGTACATATCTACCTCAATTACCTCGTACCCCTGCACATCGACGCAGTAACGGGACTCCTTGTATATAGACAAGTTATTAC
This sequence comes from Oncorhynchus tshawytscha, assembly GCF_018296145.1. NCBI lineage: Eukaryota > Metazoa > Chordata > Actinopteri > Salmoniformes > Salmonidae > Oncorhynchus > Oncorhynchus tshawytscha. Next base: position 11,491,013 of record NC_056429.1, read on the forward strand.
CTCGTACCCCTGCACATCGACGTAGTACTGGTACTCCTTGTATAAAGCCAAGTTATTACCTCGTACCCCTGCACATCGACGCAGTACTGGTACCCCTTGTATATAGACAAGTTATTACCTCGTACCCCTGCACATCGACGCAGTACTGGTACCCCTTGTATAAAGCCAAGTTATTACCTCGTACCCCTGCACATCAACGCAGTACTGGTACCCCTTGTATAAAGCCAAGTTATTACCTCATACCCCTGCACATCGACGCAGTACTGGTACCCCTTGTATAAAGCCAAGTTATTACCTCGTACCCCTGCACATCGACGCAGTACATATACAGTGGGGCAAAAAAGTATTTAGTCAGCCACCAATTGTGCAAGTTCTCCCACTTAAAAAGATGAGAGGCCTGTAATTTTCATCATAGGTACACATCAACTATGACAGACAAAATGAGAAAAGAAATCCAGAAGATCACATTGTAGGATTTTTATGAATTTATTTGCAAATTATGGTGGAAAATAAGTATTTGGTCACCTACAAACAAGCAAGATTTCTGGCTCTCAAAGACCTGTAACGTCTTCTTTAAGAGGCTCCTCTGTCCTCCACTCGTTACCTGTATTAATGACACCTGTTTGAACTTGTTATCAGTATAAAAGACACCTGTCCACAACCTCAAACAGAAACACCCCAAACTCCACTATGGCCAAGACCAAAGAGCTGTCAAAGGACACCAGAAGCAAAATTGTAGACCTGCACCAGGCTGGGAAGACTGAATCTGCAATAGGTAAGCAGCTTGGCTTGAAGAAATCAACTGTGGGAGCAATTATTAGGTAATGGAAGACATACAAGACCACTGATAATCTCCCTCGATCTGGGGCTCCACGCAAGATCTCACCTCGTGGGGTCAAAATGATCACAAGAACGGTGAGCAAAAATCCCAGAACTACACGGGGGGACCTAGTGAATGACCTGCAGAGAGCTGGGACCAAAGTAACAGAGCCTACCATCAGTAACACACTACGCCGCCAGGGACTCAAATCCTGCAGTGCCAGTCATGTCCCCCTGCTTAAGCCAGTACATGTCCAGGCCCGTCTGAAGTTTGCTAGAGAGCATTTGGATGATCCAGAAGAAGATTGGGAGAATGTCATATGGTCAGATGAAACCAAAATATACATTTTTGGTAAAAACTCAACTCGTCATGTTTGGAGGACAAAGAATGCTGAGTTGCATCCAAAGAACTTACTGTGAAGCATGGTGGTGGAAACATCATGCTTTTGGGCTGTTTTTCTGCAAAGGGACCAGGGCGACTGATCCGTGTAAAGGAAAGAATGAATGGGGCCATGTATCGTGATATTTCGAGTGAAAACCTTCTTCCATCAGCAAGGGCATTGAAGATGAAACGTGGCTGGGTCTTTCAGCATGACAATGATCCCAAACACACCGCCCGGGCAACGAAGGAGTAGCTTCGTAAGAAGCATTTCAAGGTCCTGGAGTGGCCTAGCCAGTCTCCAGATCTCAACCCCATAGAACATCTTTGGAGGGAGTTGAAAGTCTGTGTTGCCCAGCAACAGCCCCAAAACATCACTGCTCTAGAGGAGATCTGCATGGAGGAATGGGCCAAAATACCAGCAACAGTGTGTGAAAATCTTGTGAAGACTTACAGAAAACGTTTGACCTCTGTCATTGCCAACAAAGGGTATATAACAAAGTATTTTGACCATTTTTGACCAAATACTTATTTTCCACCATAATTTGCAAATAAATTCATTAAAAATACGGATTTTTTTTTTCTCATTTTGTCTGTCATAGTTGAAGTGTACCTATGATGAAAATTACAGGCCTCTCTCATCTTTTTAAGTGGGAGAACTTGCACAATTGGTGGCTGACTAAATACTTTTTTGCCCACTGTGTGTATATATATATATTCATATTTACACACACACACACACACACACACACACGAGAGCAGCAGAATATGGGCCACATCTTCCTTTGTCCAGCTGGGCATTGTGCTTTTTGTCAACGCCTTCATGAAGTGGGTAGATGACAGAGTCATAACTTCATTGACCTGAACAGTAGCTGATAAAAGGTACATAAGGTTAAGTTTGTGCTGTGTAGTAGACTACAATTGCTCTCTGTCTGATCCTCCCTGTCTGCAAGGCTAAACAATGCTGCACTTAAACATGAATTACAGACATATCAACCAGTTCAGGTCTGAAAGCACAAACTGAAGGGTGAAAAAAACAGTCTGAAGGCAGAGAGGGAGAGGCAAAGAGAGAGAGGCAGAGGATATGGAGAAAGATAATATTTATTTTTCACAGATGAAAAATGAGAACATGAGACCTGTCAACACCACCACATCAACCAGAAGTCAGACAACGAATGCCAGATAAAAACTATTTGTTGTAGCTGGTGCCTGGTTCATATTTTGGCAGCAGTTCCAATGAGGCCATGATTACATTGTTGTTACCTCTTCAGCCAGAATGTCATGTTGAGGAGAACCAGCCAAACAGCAGGCCTCCACCCCTTCCTCTACCCTCCCTCACACTGACAGCGGCACACCTTTCAGTGGGGACTTAAATCCTGCCGTGACACCGCTGCCGGGTAGACAAAGGAAGTGTTATGTTCTGTCACTGTGTTATGTTCTGTCACTGTGTTGTGTTCTAGATCCTTGCTGGGAGATGATATCAGTGGTGGCCCAGGAGCACACAAACAGAGACAGACAAAGACAGACAGAGACAGACAGGAGATGTGTGTCTTTATGAAGAAGGAGCATTGATCTCTCCATAAGCACACACATGGACACACAAATAACAGACAGATATGTCCTGGGCTTATCATGCCAATGCAAAGTTGTCGATTACATTTTCATTACTCTCCTCTCTTTGCACGCAAATATGAATTAAGACTCTACCCATGCCTGATTCACCGGAGTTTGCATTGTAAATAGTGTGCAACTAAGTCATGAAACAAATCTGTGGTCAATAAACAAAACTAAGGCAAATGAGAGAATACACTTGTCTTGCAATGTCATGATGGAAAAACTGGAATTGGATTTTCAGATTTAGGACTCCTAAAACGGAAGTGTCAAACAAAAATAAAGTGACAGGTCAGCATCGCATACACGGCTCGAAAGGTGTCAACTCGCATGATGTCACCACCAAAACCACACACTTGCATTTCAACACAATTGATCTGCACAAACTACACTGTGATGATAACCTCTGAAATGAACATCTGCTACACTGTAGATATAACATGTATTTTAGACTCGAAAAAGTATCATCATCCGCAGAAGTCACCGGGCCTGTGTGCTGTCAGCCAGCTAGCCCTCCAGCTAGCTTGTTAGCTGTCCAATTTACAGTAAATACCAAGCCAACGTAGCGTAGCTAGCTGGATAAATAGCTAATAAACTAGCTAGCTACTTGAAACCTGTTCAAAATGTTAATCAAACAACGCACCTTGCGAGGGAAATAACGTTACACAGAACACGGCTAGGTTGCTAGCTAAATAAATCTGCCTAAAAATAAACTAGTGTGTAACAATACATTTTCAGGACCTAATCTGGGCCGCTGGCTGTGCTACACAGGCCACGGGATGCTCCGCCCGCAGGTTAACGTTACCGTTGTTTCCTAAAAATGAGAAGATTGCATAATGATCTCTACTTGGCAAGCTAACTAGCCATCTAGAGGAAAGTGAACTAATTTTCAGTGGTAGTCTTGTTCATAGTACATGTTCTGATACAGTAAACCTCTGATTTGTTGTCAAATATCACCGGCCACAAAAATGGATTATTAACTGGTAACGTTAGCTATGTGCTGTCAACGTGACAGCTGGAAAGCGGTAGCTGTACTCACCCCATTAACCAATCCATGGTGATGCTTGTATCTAGGAATAAATCCACCAGCAAGGGTTGGAGGCGACCCCCTACTTTATCCGGCCAACCCTCGCTTCACCACCTGGTCCCGACCCGTCTCTCTCCGTGGATCGGTGTCTCTCGGTCCCTAATTTGGTCGTCAAATGTCAAAAACGTATCGCTGGTGTCCTTGTTTTGAACCTGAGATAACAACAAGAACATGAACAACTATCTCGTTAGTCGGAGCCGAGGTGCTGCGCCGAGGGCGAGCGAGAGGAGCGCAGCATTGAGTGACTTTGAGCTCGGAGACGAGTGGAGGAGAGCGGGCAACGGTCTCGGTCCACTTTCCGGTCAGCGAGGTATCTCGTAGCTTCGGTTTTTATGTCGCCGTCCGCTAGCGTACCCAATGTCATTCGCCGACTGAATGAACCGAATCTTGTCTTGGGACGCCGCTTGTCTAGCTAGCTAGCTACACTCTGTCATGAATGCTAAATTGCAGGAAAATTACTATGCAGCTCAAACCGCTAGCTACAGCGGTCTTCAGCTGCTGCTGCGAACGAAATCCGGAAGTAAACACAGATCCGACCAACCCCCTCCAATGCGTATGCGTTGTGTTTCGTCACAACCAATGAAAATAGATGCGATATGTAGTTCAAAGAAGACCCATCTTCCTTAAAATTCCCTTTCAGTCATGCATGCAACAAAATAAATCGAATGTAGCTTTAATAGTATGGCATATCAACAACTGTATTTCATGCAGTCATCCCATTCATTGCAGCTAGTTAGGAGGTATTGCATTATGCATTGTTCATGTGTGACAATTGTCTCTCTCTCTCTCTCTCTCTCTCTCTCTCTCTCTCTCCCTCTCTCTCTCTGTGTCTCTCGCTCTCTCCTTCCATGCCCCTCTCTCTCTCAGGCTCACGCTCTCTCTCTCTGTCTCCATGCCCCTCTCTCCTTCTCCATGCCCCTCTCTCTCTCAGGCTCACGCTCTCTCTCTCTGTGTCTCTCGCTCTCTCCTTCCATCCATGCCCCCTCTCTCTCAGGCTCACGCTCTCTCTCTCTGTCTCTCGCTCTCTCCTTCCTCCATGCCCCTCTCTCTCTCAGGCTCACACTCTCTCTCTCTGTGTCTCTCGCTCTCTCCTTCCTCCATGCCCCCTCTCTCAGGCTCACGCTCTCTCTCTCTGTCTCTCGCTCTCTCCTTCCTCCATGCCCCTCTCTCTCTCAGGCTCACACTCTCTCTCTCTGTGTCTCTCGTTCTCTCCTTCCTCCATGCCCCCTCTCTCTCAGGCTCACACTCTCTCTCTCTCTGTGTCTCTCGCTCTCTCCTTCCATGCCCCTCTCTCTCTCAGGCTCACACTCTCTCTCCATCTCCTTCCCTCCCTCTCTCTCTCTCTCTTGCTCTCTCTCTCTCTGCCTCTCTCTCCTTCCATGCCCCTCTCTCTCTCTCCTTCCCTCCCTCTCTCTCTCTCTCTCTCTCAATTCAATTCAATTCAAATCAATTCGCCTTAGTGGCATGACGTAAAATACTAAAAGCATAAGCATTTCGCTACACTCGCAATAACATCTGCTAACCATGTGTAAATGACCAATACAATTTGATTTGAAACCAATTGGAAATAAAAAAGGGAAACATTAGTAAACATTACACAAAAAATATAGACATTTCAAATGTTATATTATTGCCTATGTACAGTGTTGTAACAATGTGCAAGTAGTTGGAACATGGGAAACTAAATAAACAGATAAATATGGGCTGTATTTACAATGTTGTTTGTGCACCACTGGTTGCCCCTTTCTAAAATCTTGCTGCTAAGATTGCACACTGCTGTATTTTTCCTAAAAGATATGAGAGTTTATCAATGTTTTATTTGTTTCCAAATTCTTTATGGGTCTCAGTGATCTTTGGGGAAAAAAATGTCTCTAATATGTTCATACATTTGGCAGGAGGTTAGGAAGTGTAGCTCAGTTTCTACCTAATTTTATGGACAGTGGGCACATAGCCTGCCTTCTCTCAAGAGCCAGGTCAGAGCTGGACTTATGGTTGCAGTCTCATCAGTATCCCCCATATCCCCCCATCTCTCCCCACACCCCACTTCCCTCCTTCTCCCCCTTCTTAATAATAATGGCTGAACACAGGTTGAGACCAACAGTAGGCAGTCAGGGGATTGGCTGACTGAGCTCCAATCAGCTCTATGAGAGGCAGAGCGGTGATTGACAGGGTGGCTTGTGGAATGTTCTCAGAACGTTTGTAATACCACAATTGACCACTTGAGAGCACTGTGGGATATTTGTTTGTTATTGGCATTGGTTCATGTCCACTGAATGAGAGAGTAACTACTGCAGGGATTTCTGTGACTTGAGGCCACCTTTTCCATCTAACAAAGGTGTGCATATTCCTCATGTAAGAGGTAACCGTTGTTTGTGATATTGGGTAATGCTTATATACTAAACAAAAATATAAACACAACATTTAAAAAACTTCTTTTTTTTACATTTATTTTATTTTACCTTTATTTAACCAGGTAGGCTAGTTGAGAACAAGTTATCATTTGCAACTGCGACCTGGTCAAGATAAAGCAAAGCAGTTCGACACATACAACAACACAGAGTTACACATGGAATAAACAAAACATAGTCAATAATACAGCGGAACAAAAGAAAACAAAATGTCTATATACAGTGAGTGCAAATGAGGTAAAATAAGGGAGTTAAGGCAATAAATAGGCCATGATGGCGGAGTAATTACAATATAGCAATTGAAACACTGGCATGGTAGATGTGCATTAGATGAATGTGTAAGTAAAGATTCTGGGGTGCAAAGGAGCAAGATAAATAAATACTGTATGGGGATGAGGTAGGTAGATAGATGGTCTGTTTACAGATGGGCTATGTACAGGTGCAGTGATCTGTGAGCTGCTCTGACAGCTGGTGCTTAAAGCTAGTGAGGGAGATATGAGTCTCCAACTTCAAAGATTTTTGCAGTTCGTTCCAGTCATTGGCAGCAGAGAACTGGAAGGAAAGACGACCAAAGGAGGAATTGGCTTTGGGGGTGACCAGTGAGATATACCTGCTGGAGTGTGTGCTACGAGTGGGTGCTGCTATGTTGGTCCCATGTTTCATGAGCTGAGATAAAAGAGCCAATACATTTTCCATATGCACAAAAATCTTATTTCCCTCATATTTTGTGCACAAATTTACTTACATCCCTGTTTGTCAGCATTTCCCCTTTGCCAAGATAATCGACCCACCTGACAGGTGTGGCATATCAAGAAGCTGATTAACAGCATGATCATTACAGAGGTGCACCTTGTGCTGGGGACAATAACAGGCCACTTTAAAATATGCAGTTTTGTCACACAACACAGGTCCATTGTCGTGCCATTCATCTGCCACTACCATTCATCCAGTGTTTTCTGCTCTCTCTTTCAGCGGTCCCTGGATACATTGGAAATTCATATGGGGAAAAAATCTATTGTTGTACCTGTTCCAAAAACCTCTCATCCGTCTGCATCAAATGATTCCAGACCTGTCGCTCTGACCTCTCGCTTGTTTAAATCTCTTGAAAAGATCAAGACATACATCATCAACACCACCTGTCACCCTTTTGACCCCCTCCAATTTGCATACTGGTCAGAGAGAGGGACAGATGATGCCATACTTTCGCGCTTACATCTGGTGTACATGCATTTGGAGGGCAGTAAAACCAATGTGTGTATCGTTTGCAGATTTCTCCCCGGCATTTAACACAATCAATCCATTGGTCCTCCAGACAGACTGAGAGGAGACTTCGGACTTGATGCTATGCTTATCACATGGATCACCAACTTCCTAACTGATAGGTCTCAGCAGGTACGAGTTGGCAACACACTCTCTGAGGTGCACACTACTTCAGTTGGAACCCAACAGGGCAGTGTTCTTTCACCAGTACTATACATACTGTACATACTATACATACTGTATACAAACAGCTGCAGGAGCCGGTTTCCAGGGCGCCAACTGATCAAATAATCTGTCGATACTGCTTTGGTTAGTCTTCCCGAAGGGGATGAGACTGAGCATGGACCGGCTCTGAATGATTTTACTGTCTGGTGTGAGTCATCCCATATAATATTAAATACATCAAAAGAAAAGGGCATGGTGACTGACCTTCGAAGGAACACTACCGTGCACACACCATCACTGATAAAAGGTGAGCCCATTGAAATAGTGGAGGAGTACAAATACCTTTGGCTAGTCATTAACAACGAGCTGTCTAGGGATTAGTGTACTGATGCTATTTTTAAGAAAGGCCAACAGAGACTGTATTTCCTACAGAAACTGTACTTTTTTAATGTTGATCTAACCATCATGGTTCTCTTTTATAAATCATTAATTGAGAGCATTCTGTCCTACTGCTTGACCTGCTGGTTTGGGAATATCAAGGTTGCACAGACAAATAGGTTGGGCAAGATAGTCAGGACATGCGGAAAAGTCATAGGACAGCAACAGCAAGAACTGTCATCTCTCTACCTGGGCAGAGACCTCCATAAGGCCAATAAAATAGAGGTTGACTCTTCCCATCCACCCTGAATTCCAGCTCCTTCTCTCTGGCCGCAGGTACAAACTACCTTAGGTATAAAATTAAAAAAATAGGACCAGGGTCTCTTTTATTCCGAATGTAATTCTGCAACTTAACAAATTTTGTACTAATTGCACTGAGCACTTGCACTATGACATTTTACTTTCCCTGCCTATTTGTTTGTAAATATCCTTTGATATTTATTGTACATTTTTAGATGTTATATGTTTTATGACTGCTGCAAGATGAATTGCCTCTTAGGATATTAAAGTTTTCTCAATCTGAATCACCTCATGTTTCAGCAAGATACTGCATGGCCCCATGTCACGAGGATCTGTACACAATACCTGGAAGCTGAACATGTCCCAGTTCTTCCATGGCCTTTATACTCACCAGACATGTCACCCAATGAGCATGTTTGGGATGCTCTGGATCGACATATACGACAGCATGTTCCAGTTCCCGCCATAATCCAGCAACTTCGCACAGCCATGGAAGAGGAACCGCCTGATCATTGAACAGCCCGATCAACTCTATGCGAAAGAGTTGTGTCGCGCTGCACACCAGATACTGACAGGTTTTCTGATCCACACCCCTATCTTTTTTTAAGGTATCTGTAACCAACAGGTAAATATCTGTTTTCCCAGTCATGTGAAATCCATAGATTAGGACCTAATGAATTTATTTAAATTGACCGATTTCCTTGTATGAACTGGAACTCAGTAAAATCTTTGAAATTGCTGCATGTTGCATTT